>NW_007251380.1:1583-3703 GCF_000164805.1 Carlito syrichta | reverse complement strand
AAACTTCCGTCATCTCATTAAGGATGAAAAAATTCAAACACAACAGATTCAGAGAACCCCTGCAAGACAACAAATGAGAAGACCAACTCCCAGACACATAATAATTTGCCTAAACAAAGTAGCTATGAAAGGAAAAATCCTAAAGGCAGCAAGAGAAAAAGGCCAGACTACCTACCAGGGAAAACCAATTAGAATAGCAGCAGATTTATCCACAGAAACCCTTCAGGCCAGGAGAGCCTGGAGCCCTATCTTCAAAGTTCTAAAAGAGAAACAATTTCAACCAAGAATAACCTACCCAGCCAAACTAAGCTTCATTAGTGAGGGAGAATTGAAATCTTTTCCAGACATCCAATCCATAAGAACCTACGCTGCCACCAGACCACCTCTACAAGAAACACTTAAGAAAGTACTGAACACAGAAGAAAAAGAAAAAAGAACACCAGCATTCTTCACAAGAGTACAGGCAAAAGATTAAAAACACACATGAACCAACTCCAAAACCCAAAGAAAGACAACAAACAAACAGGAACAACTCTGTAAGAACCTTATGACAGGGATCAACTCTTGCATTTCAATTATTAGCCTAAATGTGAACGGACTAAATGCACCACTGAAAAGACATAGAATGGCAAAATGGATAAAATATCATCAGGCAACAATCTATTGCCTTCAAGAGACTCACCTCACTAGAAAGGACACCCACAGACTCAAAGTAAGAGGATGGGAAACAAACTTTCAGGCGAATGGAATACAAAAGAAAAGAGGAGTAGCGATCTTAATTTCAGATAAAATACCCTTCAAGCTATTAAAAATCAAAAAAGATACAGAAGGCCACTACATAATGATAAAAGGCTCAATCCATCAACTAGAAATATCTATCCTAAACATATATGCACCCAACATAGGTGTGCCAACTTTCATAAAGCAACTTCTTGGAAAACTAAAGAAAGATATTGA
Source organism: Carlito syrichta (assembly GCF_000164805.1). Lineage (NCBI taxonomy): Eukaryota > Metazoa > Chordata > Mammalia > Primates > Tarsiidae > Carlito > Carlito syrichta. The sequence continues at coordinate 2,746 of NW_007251380.1, read as the reverse complement.
CTCTACCACTATCATAACTGGGGACTTTAATACCCCACTCACAACCCTAGACAGATCATCAGGACAAAAAATCAGCAAGGAGATCCGGAACCTCAATGTGACTTTGGACCAAATGGGCTTAATTGATACCTACAGAACACTCCATCCAAAGACCACAGAACACACATTCTATTCATCACCACATGGAACATATTCTAAGATCGACCACATACTTGGCCATAAATCAAGCATAAGCAAATTTATAAGGACCGAAATTCTACCAAACACTTCTCGGACCACAGTGGAATAAAAATAAACATTGACACCAACAAAGTCCCCCCAAAACCCACAAAGACATAGACACTAAACAGCATGATGCTAAACAACTCCTGGGTCAACGACGAAATCAAAACAGGGATCAAAAGATACCTGGAAACAAATGAAAATGAAGAAATATCTTACCAAAATCTCTGGGATGCCCTGAAAGCTGTAGTAAGAGGGGAATTTATATCCCTACAAACACACATGAAGAAAATGGAAGGAACAGAAATTCACAACCTAGTAAGCCACCTAAAGAAGCTGGAAAAGCAAGACTGCAAAAACCCTAATTTCAGCAGAAGAATCCAGATCACCAAAATAAAAGCCCAAATCCAGGACATAGAAAACAAAAAGATAATACAAAAAATCAATCAAACAAAAAGCTGGTTCTTTGAAAGGATAAACAAGATTGATGGTCCCCTAGCTAGACTGACCAAGAAAAAATGAGAAAAAAACCAAATAAGCACAATCAGAAACACAAAATATGAAGTCACATCTGACCCTGAAGAAATACAAAAGATCATTAGAGACTACTACGTACGCTTGTATGGAAACAAACTTGAAAACCTTAAGGAAATGGAGGACTTTCTGACATCACACAACCTACCTAGGTTGGAACAAGAAGAAATTGAGACCCTAAATAGACCAATAACAATCAAGGAAATCGACTACGTAATAAGAAAACTTTCTACAAAAAAAAGCCCTGGTCTAGATGGCTTTCCAGCAGAATTCTACAAGACATTCAAGGAGGAGCTGATACCAATCCTACTGAAGGTATTCCAGGTGATTGAAAAAGATGGAACTCTCCCCAAATCATTTTACGAAGCCAACATCACATTGATACCCAAGCCAGGTAAAGATCCAAC
>NW_007251380.1:0-921 GCF_000164805.1 Carlito syrichta | reverse complement strand
CCAGAGACATGAAAGACCTTTACAATGAAAAATTACAAAACAATGCTCAAAGAAATCAAAACTGACATGAACAAGTGGAAAAATATCCCATGCTCATGGATCGGAAGAATCAACATTGTGAAGATGTCCACCTTACCTAAGGCAATCTACAAATTCAATGCAATACCCATTAAATTACCAACAACATTCTTCTCAGACTTAGAAAAAACAACACAGGAATTCATATGGAAACACAAATGTCCAAGAATAGCCAGAACAATCCTCAGCAAAAAAAACAAAGCAGGTAGTATCACAATACCAGACTTCAAACTTTACTATAAAGCTACAATCATCAAAACAGCTTGGTATTGGTACAGGAACAGGCATATAGTTCAATGGAACAGAATTGAAATTCCAGAAGCAAAACCTCAATTTCTGAACCAACTCATCTTTGATAAAGCCCCCACCACCTACCACTGGGGAGAGGAGAACCTATTCAGTAAATGGTGCCGGGAAAACTGGCTGACCACATGCAGAAGATTGAAACAGGACCCCTATCTATCCCCATGCACAAAGGTTAACTCCAAATGGATCAGAGACCTAAATGTAAAACCTCAAACCATAAGAATCTTAGAAAAGGAAGGAAATACCCTCATGGAAATCGGAACTGGCATCCAATTTCTGAACAAAACCCGAAACCCACAGGTCATAAGAGAGAAGATAGACAAGTGGGACCTTATTAAACTGACAATCTTCTGCAAAGCCAAAGAAACCATCAAGAGAGCAAGGAGACAGCCTACAGACTGGGAAAAAGTATTTGCCAACACCAGGTCTGACAAAGGTTTAACATCCTGGATCTACAAGGAACTCAAACGTGCTGAAAAGAAAAAAACAAACAACCCCATTATAAAATGGGCAAAAGATATGAACAGACACTTCACG
>NW_007251379.1:650419-690921 GCF_000164805.1 Carlito syrichta | reverse complement strand
GCGACCCGCCCCCGCCCACGGGAGACCGCCGGTGGGCCGGCCTGCGTGCCGCGGAGAGGAACACCTACCGAACCCGCGCAAGAGGGAGCCTGGTGCACAAATTGAAGGAAAGTTCTGTTGTCTCTCTTGGGTTTCCTGTGTGCGTGTGAGTTGTGAGTATTCATGTTCTGGTTTTTCTTTTTTCTTTCTTTCGGTTTAGTGTGTGTGTGTGAATGTGTGTGTGAGGGTTCAGTTTGCGTTTCCCTGTTTTCTTCTTTTGTTTGTTGTTGAGTGTGTGTGTGTGTGTTTGGTTTTCCGGTTTTCTGTTTTTTTTCCTGTTTTGTTGTCTTTTGTTTGTTTGTTGCTCTTGGTTTTGTTTTTCTGTTTATTTTGTATTATTTCTGCCATTCTATTTCACTCTGCTTTTCTCTGTTCTCCTTATTACTGTAAATTTGTGTTGGATTCATGGGATATACACACACATATCCACTGCATTGTCATATAGGGTGGTGGTAGTGAGTGGGTCTCAGGGAGTCCCTACCCCGTCAGTGAACACTGTGACTTGAAAGTAGTTTCTGAATCTTAGCTCCCTACCCTCAAAACTACAAGAGACAGCAAAGCTTCTCACCCCCAATCCTGTTACTAAATAGAACAAATTCAGAGGCCTTGATCAGGAAAAACTAGAAGGCTGAGCAAACAACAGAAGTGAAAGCCCCTCCCACTACCACTGAATAATGGAACTAAAGATAAAATAAGGATATCTATCACAAATGAGGAAAAATCAATGGAAGAACAGAGGTAATTCCCAGAGATCATATCTGAAAGATCAGAACTCAGAGCTCAAACAATGGAAATCACCAATGACCGGCCCCAGAATATAACAGGAAAGGGAATGGATGGAAAGAGTGAACAAGACTCAAGAAAGACAAGATGCAACACAGAAATTTTGGCCATAAAATCTTCAGCCAGAAAATAAATAAGCTGACAATCATGGAAAGCAGAATTAACCAAGCAGAAGAAAGAATATCGGAGCTTAAAGACAAAAACAAGGAATTAACCTATGCTAAAGTTGCAAAAAAAGCCTCCAAGAGATGTGTGATTATATTGAGAGATCAAACTTATGCCTGATCAATATCCCAGAAACAGAAAGGGAAACAGAACATCTTGGAACACGTATTCCAGGAGGTTATCCAAGAAAACTTTCCCCATCTCATCAGAGATGAGATCAAAACACAAGAGATTCAGAGGACCCCTGCAAGACATCAAATGAGAGGGCCAACCCTTAGACACATAGTTATTCCCCCACTCAAAGTAGGTACAAAAGAAAAATCCTAAAGGCAGTAAGAGAGAAAGGTCAGACTACCTACCTGAGAAGACCAATCAGAATAGCAGCAGACTTATTGGCAGAAACTGTAAAAACTAGAAGGAACTGGAGTCCAATTTTCAAAGTTCTCAAAGATAAACAACTTCAACCAAGAATATCCTACCCAGCTAAGTTCAGCTTTGTCAGTGGTGGAGAATTCAAATTCTTCCCAGACATCCAATTCCCAAAAGATTATGTTGCTTCCAGAAAAGCTCTACCAGAGCCACAAAAGAAGGTATTAAGCACAGTTTAAAAAAACAACAACAACCACACATTTCCCAAGAATGCAGGAAAACATAGAATCAGCACAGCATACATTGCAACTGCAAAAATGAAAACACATACATATATCAACCCCAAAGTTAAAAGAAAACAAAGCAGTCTTGTAAGAGCCTCATGACAGAGATAAACTCTCACATTTCAATAATCAGCCTGAATGTCAATGGACTAAATGCACCACTGAAAAGATATAGGATGGCAAAATGGATTTAAACAACAACAACAACAAAACCACAGTCCAACAATTTGCTGTCTCCAGGAAACACATCTCACTACAAAGGATACCCAGCAGTTAAAGTTAGAGGATGGGAAAAAAATCTTTCGAGTGAATGGAAAACAACAAAAAAAGGCAGGAATCCCAATTTTAATATCAGACAAAACAGTCTTCAAGCTATCAAAAGTTAAAAAAGATATGAAAGGACACTACATAATGATAAAAGGTTCAATTCATCAACAAGAATTATCTATCCTAAACATATATGCACCCAACACAGGAGCACCAGGTTTTATAAAGCAACTACTAAATAAACTAAAAAAGATATTGATATTGACTCTAACACTATCATAACTGCAGACTTAAATACCCTACTAACAACCCTAGATAGATTATCAAGGCACAAAATCAACAAGGAATCTGGAACCTCAACTTGACACTTGACCAAATGGACTTAATAGATACCTACAGAACATTCCACCCAACAGTCATAAACTGTACATTCTACTCATTGCCACATGGAACATAATCCAAAATTGACCACATCATTGGCCATAAATCAAACATAAACAAATTCCATAAGATGAAAATACTCCCATGCACCTTCTCAGACCACAGTGGAATAAAAATAAATATTGTCACCAACAAGAACCCTCCAATCACACAAAGACATGGACACTAAAAAACATGATGCTGAACAACTCTTGGGTCAACACAGAAATCAAAACAAAAATGAAAAGATTCTTGGAAACAAATGCAAACAAAGACACATCTTACCAAAACCTCTGGGATGCCATGAAAGCAGTGCTAGAAATGGAATTTATAACTCTGTACACATATATCAAGAAAATAGAAAGATCACAAGTTAATAGCCTAACAAATAACCTAGTGGAGCTGGAAAGGCAAGACCACCAAAACTCTAACTTCAGCAGAAGAATCCAGATCACCAAAGTAAAAACCCAAATATGGGACATAGAAGACAAAAATATCATAGAAAAATTAACAAAACAAAAAGCTGATTCTTTGAAAGGATAAAGAAGATTGATGGACCCCCTAGCCAAATTGACCAAGAAAAAGAAAAATTCCAAATAAACACAATCAGAAATGCAAAATGTCAAGTCACAACTGACCCTGAAGAAAAACAAAAGATTATGAGAGATTACTACGTATTCCTGTATGGAAACAAACTCAATAACCTAAATGAAATGGAGGAATTTCTTCTAAGGTCGAAACAAGAAGAAATTGAGACCCTCATTAGACCAATAACAACCCAGGAAATCGACTCTGTCCAAAGGAAACTACCTACAAGAAAAAACCCTGAACCAGATGGTTTTCTAGCAGGATTCTACAAAACATACAAGGAGGAGCTGATGCCAGTCCTAATAAAGTATTCCAGGCAATAAAGAAAGATAGACATCTCCGCAAATCATTTTATGAACCAAGAATCACACTGATAACCAAACCGGGTAAAGACTTAACAAAGAAGAGAACTACGGGCCAATATCTCTAATGAACATAGATGCCAAAATTCTCAACAAGATTCTAGCAAATTGGCTTCAACAACACATCTCACAAACCATCACCATGACCAAGTAGGCCTCATCCCTGGGATGCAGGGCTGGTTTAACATCTGCAAGACCATGAATGTAATTAAGTATGTCAAAAGATGTTAAAACAAGAACCACATGATTATATCATTGGATGTGGAAAAAGCTTTTGATAAAATCCAGCATCCCTTCTTGATAAAAACCCTTGAACACATAGGCAGAGAAGGAACATACCTCCAAATAGTAAGTGCCATCTATGATAAACCCACAGCCAGCATTTTGCTAAATGGACGGAAACTGGAAGCACTTTCACTGAAAACAGGAACAAGACAAGGCTGCCCATCTCACCCCTCCTGTTCAACATAACGTTGGAAGTCCTAGCTGGAACAATCAGAAAAAGGAAGGAAACCGGAGGCATCTAAAGAGGAAAAGAGGAAGTTAAGTTATCCTTCTTTGCTGACAATAATATCCTCTACCTTGAAAATTCAGGGGAATTTATCAAAAACCTCCTTGCACTGATAAAGGACTTTGACAAAGTCTCAGGGTACAAAATAAATGTGCAAAAAGACAGTCACATTTGTACACACCAACAACAAACAGGCAGAGAACCAAAAAAAGCACAATCCCATTCACAAGTCACAGAAAAAAAGAAATACCTTGGCATCTTCCTAACCACAGAAGTGAAAGACATTTACAAAGGAAAATATAAAACAGTGCTCAAAGAAATCAAAGAAGAAACAAACAAATGGAAAAATATTCCATGCTTATGGATAGGAAGAATCAACATTGTTAAGATGTCCATCCTACCCAAGACAATCTACAGATTTAACACAATACCCATTAAATTACCATCATCATTCTTCTCAGATCTGGAAATGACAATACAGAAATTCATATGGAAACCTAAACAATCATGAATAGCCAAAATAATCCTCAGCAAAAGAAACAAAGCGGGAGGTATCGCACTTCCAGACTTTAAATTCTACTATAAGGCTACAATAATCAAAACAGCCTGGTACTGGTACAAGAATAAGCATATAGACTAATGGAACAGGATCGAGATTCTAGAAGCAAGACCTCAATGTCTCAACCAACTTATCTTCGACAAACCCTCCACCATCAACCACCGGAGAGACGAGCACCTATTCAGTAAATGATGCTGGAAAAACTGGCTGACCACATGCAGAAGATTAAAACAAGGCCCCTACCTATCACTATACTCAAAAGTCACCACTAAATGGATCAAAGACCTAAATGTAAAACCTCAATTATGAGAACCTTGGAAAACATAGGAGACAACCTTATAGAAATTGGGATAGGCAACCAATTCCTGATCAAAACCCCTAATGTCCATGCCATAAGAGATAAAACAGAGAAGTGGGACATCATCAAACTGAAAAGCTTCTGCAAAGAACCATCAAGAGAGTGGGAAGACAGCCCAGAGAATGGGAAAGAAATATTTGCCCACTGTATATCTGACAAAGGCCTAACACCTGGGATATACAAGGAAGTCAGATGTGCCGAAAGGGAAAAACAAACAAACAAACAAACAAACAAACAGCCTCATTAAAAAGTGGGCAAAAGACATGACTAGACACTTCTCAAAAGATGGCATATGGGCAGCCAATGACACATGAAAAAATGCTCAGCCTCACTAATCATCAAAGAAATGCAAATCAAAACCACACTGAGACACCACCTAACTCCAGTCAGGTTGGCCATCATTAATAACTCAAAAAACAACAGATGCTGGAGAGGATGCAGAGAAAAGGGAAAACATCTACATTGTTGGTGGGAGTGCAAACTAGTACAACCTCTGTGGAAAACAGCGTGGCGATTCCTAAGCGATCTAAAAATCGACCTTTCCACATGACCCAGCAATCCTCCTCCTGGGAATATACTCAGAGGAACTCAAACCATTCTACAAAAAAGATACCTGTGCACGTATGTTTATTGCAGCACTATTCGTAATAGCAAAAACATGAAACCAACCGTGCTGCCCGTTGAAAGTGGACTGGGCAAAAAAAATGTAGAACATGTACCCAGCCATAAAGAAGGACGAAATTATGGACTTTGCAGTAACTTGGATCGATTTAGAGTCGATTGTACTCAGTGATCTCTCACAGAAGCAAAGAACTGAGTGCCACATGTTCTTACTCATACGTGGATCCTGAGCACGGATCATGATACTACAAGAAAGGGATTGGCAGTGGGGCACTGCCAGGGGAGGGGGGATCAATAAGGGTCCCTGATCTCAAATCAGGCAGAGTGAGGATCAATGGAGGCCCAAACTTCACCTGTATGATGCCTGCGTAACCTCCCTCATCCTGAATTGTGCCCCATATCTTTAAAATAAATAAATGCATAATTTAAAAAATTATAAAATAAATACTTTGAGAAGAGCAGCTATCTAAAATGCAGGCAGCCTGTAATCCCAGCACTTGGGAGGCTGAGGCGAGGGGATTGCCCGAGCCCATGGGCTCGAGAACACCCCGGGCAATCTGACGAGACCTCATGTCTACAACAAATCAAAAAATTAGCCAGGCGTGTCCTTGGAAGGCTGAGAGGGAAGGATTGCCTGAGCTCAGCAGGTCGAGGCTGCAGTGGCCAGGAGTGTGTTCCAGCCTGGGTGACAGGGTGAGACTCCAACTCAAAATAACAATAATAATAATAATAGAATTTCAGTAATATTCTCTTTTATGAAGGAAATCCTTTGAGCAGGTTGAGGAATATCTTCTGTGGCGTATTTTCGGATATTACAGTGTATGTTGACTATTTCCTTTAAGGTTGTAAGAAAGACACATGAATAAATAAATGAATAAAAGTGGTCTCTTTTCAGAAAGGTAGATATATACAGCAAAACATGATACACGGCTGCCTACAATAAATACCACACAAGAATCCTCAGAAGTTCCAAACAGAAGTTCTGTTTGAAGTGTTGCTGTCTGCCTGGAAACCCAGGAATGGAATTTGGGGGTCTTTAACTTCCCCTTTCCCTTTGCCCCCTCTGTGGGCTCCCGATTCTCGATCTTCACTTGTGCCGATTTCTCCTCTGGAATCCTATCTTGTCCTTCCCAACCCTTAAGACGCAGGTCAAATGCCAAATCGTACACAAAGACTTCCCTGATGTCCTCAGTGCAAAGTAGCTTCTGAGGCTCAAACCCACTTGCAAAAGTTTAGTGACTTAGGGAAGATCACACGGAGACTGCCTTTTGCCTAGGCTGGAGGAAGGAAGAAACCAGAGAGGTTTGATTTTTCCCTGTGGGGTCCAGTGCCAGCTGGCTCCACGGACGCTTCAGCCCAGGCACTTTTCAGCCAGTTGTTTATACCTTCCTCGGTTCTTTGGCAGGAATAAGAGTAAGAGGTAGCAGCTGTGCTTCTTCTCACGTGAGTCCTGCACCGCTGAGCCCCATGGCGGGGAAGAAGGGTGGGAAAGGAGGAGGAAGAGAGAGGGATGGACCCAGCCCTCTGCTGGGGGGGGGGTGGGGCCCAGGCTTCCCATGTCTTGAGCTCGAAGACAGCATCGAGCATGGCAGAATAATCCTCGTTATCTCAGCTGCTGTGCTTCCCACTCCTTGAATTCTTGGGCCCTCTGGCCCTTCCCCATTCAGTCAGCAACTGGCCTTGCTCTGGGGCTGTGGCCGGTGAGAACCTCCGAGAACCAAGAGAGCCAGTACTTGGCTTTTTGAAACCCACGGCAGAAGAGTCACGAGAGGTGGAGACGGGGGACCCGTTTAGTGCCAGAAGAACCGGGCCTTGTGTAGGCCGGGAATGGCTGACTGAGAAGAGCGAGCCGGCCCTGTCCACACGTGCAGGTCAGAGAGCGACTCCTGGGCGGGGCAACTGAACGGGTGGTGACTGAGGCCAGACACCTCAGCAGGCGTCCGAGGGGACGGCAGGTCTGTCTTGCTTCTTGGGTAAGGCCCAGCATGGTGATGGGCTTCCCTTGGGCCCATCCGGCCTGGCAGAGAGAAACGGAGATGACTCCACGGATGCCCATAGCCCTAGGGTGGCCCTGGAGAGCCCCCAGAAGCCCTCGGGCCACCTCAGAGAGGGCCTCTCATGTATCGGAGAGAGGACCCGTGGATCAGAAAAGGATGCAGTGACCCCAGAGAGAGCTCGGTGCCTTCAAGATGGACCCAAAGATGTAGGTGACCGGGAACAGGCGTAATGCACTCTCGTCCCAGGGGAGGCCTTTGTGGCCAGCAGGTGGACTGAGGATGAGATGCCCCCTCCACCCGGGGAGTGCGGCGTGGCTCACAGGGCACAGTTTCCAGACAGAGCCGTGGAAGGAAAACCCCGAGTGGCACGAGTTTTTCCTGCAGCTTCTAAGATGAAGCTTCTATTACCAAGTGAAAGGGGGGCTCGAGATAGGAACTGGGTTTTTTTGAGTCAGAGTCTCACTCTGTCGCCCAGGCTGGAGTGCAGGGGCATGCTCATGGCCACCGCAGCCTCGACCTGCTGGACTCAGGCGATCCTTCCGCCTCAGCCTTCCAAGTAGGTGGAACTACAGGCGTGTGCCACCACACCTGGCTAATTATTTTTATATTTCTTGTAGAGATGAGGTCTCGCCAAGTTGCCCAGGTTGGTCTCGAACCCATGGACTCAGGTAATCCTCTCGCCTCCACCTCCCAAAGTGCTGGAATGACAGGCGTGAGCCACTGTGCCCGGCCTCAAGATAGAAATTACACAAAAATGAAGATAATTGTATTTCCTCGTCTCTGCTTATGGCCTAAAGAATCCAGACCCGCTATACAAGTATAGAAAGAGATATGCATCTCTTACCTTGTGTGCCACGAATGTCTCCTAATATTGGCAGAGGAAAGAGCCCCACCGATTAGGACGGCTGCCGATACAACGTCCTTAAACCTGGTCAGCCTTGGGAAGTCTCCCCTTTGAAGGGGAATGGGGCTGGGGGGTGGGCCTCCACTAGAGGCCACCACACACCGCAACGCAGCAAACTCCTCTGTCCGATTCAGTATCTGCCACTTCCCCAGGGTTCTTAGAAACTACTTAGTCCTGGTCTGCACTTGCCTCCTGCCTGTCTTTGCGCTAAATCTTTTGGTGTGGGGCGAGGAGGGGCTTTGTTTTCAGAGCGCTTTGGTGAAAGATTTCCCTGAAAGGAGCGAATGATTCATCGCTGAGAACTGTTTTTACAAGTTGTCCCTTCCTTACAGAGAAGCCGATAACTTAGAAATCACTTGGCAGAGTCTCTGGTTTCCAACGTGACAGAGGGGATGGCTGAATCCTTGGTGTGAGTCCAGCAGCAGGGACTTTTGCATTGAACTTCTGATTGATCACATTGAGCTCCCGTCAGGGACCGTGAGAGGTTCCCGGATTAGGAAGCAGCTGGGAAGGTGCTTTATCTTTGCCCATTTCCAGCACACGTAAGCACTTTCAAAGCCCCGTCCTTAGCATTTGGGGACCTAATCAATTGAATAGCTCCATTTTGCTTTTCTTGAAATGGCCTGTAGTCTTAGATGTTAGATACAGTGAAAGTGACGGGCAGTTTGGAAGTATCCTTTTGTCCTGCAGTCGTGGGCAGTCAGCAGCTCTCTGTGGCAGACACGGGCCTGCCACCCTCCTCGACAGTCACCTGGCCTTGAAATCATTTTAGAATCCATCGGTAGATCCCTCCTGAGTTCTCACTCCTCAGCATGGCACCCGGGCACTTTTTAGTCCAACTTTCCTTTGACGTCAGTTGGCACCTCTCACCCTCTGTAGCTGATGCTCCAGCTACAGAAAAATGCTGGTAGTTCAGAGAGCATGCCGGATTGTTCTACACCTTTGTGACTTTGTGTGTACGGGTATCCTGAATTTCTTTCTCTTTGTTCATCTGGCGAATACCCACGCATATTTCAGCACTTACTCCTCTGAATCTTTCTGAACTTTCGGGAAATCCCAACTCTGAATCCCTCATTTCTCCGCCGCACCTTGTTTTATAGCCTCTCTCGCATTTCACTGGGGCAGTTTAATCCTGTGGCTGGCTCTCCTTCTAGACTGTAGACTTGGAAGGCAAGGACTACGTTTCAGCTGGCTCCGTGTTCCCAATGTCCGCTGTCTAATAGGCCCTCGGAGATGTTTACTGAGTGAACAAAATCTACTTGGACTCCTTGCAAAAATCTAGTGGTACTGCCGGTTCAACCATGGTGCCAGGAAGCTCTTTTCCAGTAAGCCGAATGTGGTGGGGTGCTGAGGAGAAGTACTCCAGCTGAGGACTGGAAGGGACATCCAATTCTGACTTCAGGTCAAAGGCACCACAGAGTCCCGAAAGGGTTTCTTGGAGCAAAGAATGCGTCAACCCAAACGGTAAGGGATGTTATCCCAATGCATCATTTATGGCCTCTCTCAACAAAGTTTGGTGCCACTAAGGATTCAGCAGGCCAAGGCCACACATCACTGAGGGGCCCAAAAGAAGCTCTGAAATTAGCTCCCGGAGAAGCTGAGATGTAGAGGAAATTCGTCTTCATCCAGTTTGTTTTCCTCCCTCTGGTCCCCCCCACCACCTCATCGCTCAGATTGCAATTAAGAGAGTCAGAGTGTGCCATTCACCTCCTTTTGAAGACTGCCAGCTGTGTGAACGCCTTTGATCACTAACACACATCACAGTGTATTACGACCACCAGGCTTGTGTGCGTAGCCCCTAGAAGCCCTTGGGCTTCTGGAGATCAGGAAAATGTGTCCTATTTACCTCAAACCCTTGGGCTCTTGTCCAGGGCTATGATAGTCAGCACTCAATGCTAGTTGAAATGAATGCATGAATACGCATTTATAGATCTCCTACCTCTTTCTCTGTTTTTGAAACTTCTTTTGACAGAAGAGCACATATTTTTCCAGCAAAGACTATATACTCTTTGTAACTTTTAGACTCAGTGGAAGCACAGAAAACACACAGCTCAAGACTGTCCAGATTCGGTCGTGGAGCTGAAAGAGTTCTTGCCCTGTCACCATGATGCAGTGTTTTATAGTTTAAGAGGCATTGCTGCTACTTTTTCTCTTATTGCACCATTCTGATGGTCCTGTGAGATTGTGTTCATCTTATCATTTTACCAATAAGAAAGATGGCGCTCAGAGAGGTAAAGTGACATCTCAGAAGATGCACAGTTAGCAGTTTTCAGAGTCAGCACAGACCTTCAGTGTTTGGACGATGACTCAGTGTCCTTTTCATTAATGTACGTGGACTTGCCAGCCTCATCCCCTTCGGACCCAGTGAGGTCTCTGATGGCAGCGTAGTGCCAATTTCAGATGGAAACCTAATTGGAATGTTTTAAGACGTGAGACGAGTGTTAGTGTTTCCCATTGTTCCAAGAATGATGCAGTCAATCACGGAAACATATGACTGTATTCGTGTTAATAGCACACATATTGCAAAGCAGAATCACTAAAATACCGTTAGCTCTCTGCTGATACAATGTATGCGAAACGTGCTATACAGGCTAAACTTTTCACTTAAACCTAACGTGACATAAAAGCATTGGAAACATCCAGTAAGAGGAGAGAACTGCCGTCTATTCAATCCATGTATTTGCCCTCTCTATCTATAGTATTTGGCAAAGATGAAGCTTTGTCATGTCTATGTTGTGTTTAACAAAGAAATGCTTGGCAGACAGCAAGCCAGATACATGTTGGGCCGTGGAAATGTGACTTTTTGTAACCTCAGCCTTTGTCAGATTCACTGCAGTTCTTCTAAAGCCTTTTGCTTTATGGTTTTCATATATCTGAAAAGATAAGCATATGCAAAATTGGATGTTTTCCAAGCAATGTGTCTTTCATTTGTGGCTCCTGAAGAGCTCAGCTATATGCAGTAATGTATTTATATTTTAGAATGCTGACTATGGAATAAAGTATTATATGTAAATATATGACACGTCTACCAACATTTCCTAAAATATTTGGGTAAATGTGGTTATGACTTCCATAGAATTTATTGTGTTCTGTCAAATCATTCTCATAACTCCCACTTCCCATTTCTGAAATTTGAAAACATATCTTATTTGTGCCACTAGAATATGGATTCCTCGAGGACAGCAACTGTATCCCTGAAGATTGTAGCTAGCTACCAGCAGCAGAAAACCTTACTGAGAGGGTTGAATTATTTCATAGAACAAGAATTCTGGAGGCAGGCAGCTTCTGGAGTCAGTTTGGTGGCTGAATGATATCCGGGCAAACTTTGTGGGAATTCTCTTGGTCTTTTCTTCTTGCTTGTTGCCTCATTGTTGCAAGAGGGCTGCTGTCCCTCCAGGCATCGTCGCTACGAGCCGGAAAGAAGACCAAGGGGGAGCGGCAGCCATTTCTATCCCTTTTGATTTTTATAAACCTGCTGGCTGAATTTCTTTTTGTCTTAAGCTGCTAAATGTGGGGGTAATGTGCTCTGTAGCAATAGATAACTAGTTCAGGGACCTGAAACTATGTTCAGGAGACAGAAGCCAGTGTGTTGTATAGTAAGGAAATAGGCCATCCCGTAAAGGACAGTGCCATAAAGTTACCGCTAAGCTGAGGCTCTGCTGAGGAACTGGGGTATTTTTGGACCTACAGGTGGAGATAACTAAAGCCACTGCTAGATGATCTGAGATTAAATTGTCAGATTTGGAACTGGGACACCGAAGAACGTTAGTGGGGACGTCTCTTGAATAAGAAGTGATTCTGGATGCAGACAGACAAGACAGAAACAAAGGGATCAGAAGAACAGCCGGGGGGCCACAGTGAAATCGGAGTGACTAATGGATGGGAAACAAGAGATGGGAGCGGAGATGAGGGCGCTGACTCGGTGATTTATTTGCCTTTCAACAGGTAGTATATGCACGTGCTCAACATTCAAAAGGTGTGAAGGTATAGAAGGAAAATTAATGTCTCCATTTCTGTCCCCATCCACTCAGTTCCCTGCTTTGTAGGCGACCAAGGTTAAGAGATCAAAGTATTCTTCTCAAGAGAGAGATCTGTGCAAATATAAGCAAGTATGTATGTGTGCATAGCTGCACTTTTTTATACAACATTTGTGGTATGATTTATGGGTTATATTGTATGTACACCTTCCTGCATGTTGCTTTTTTTTTTTTTTAAAGCTTGGCAATATGACTTGGAGATCATTTCATATTAGTATAGAAAAATCTTTGTCTTTTTTTCTCTTTTTTCTTTTATATTTATTAGGATCCCATTGCTGAATGTACCATACTTTATTTAACCAAGCCTCTTTTCATGGACATTTTAGGTTGCTTCCAATATTTTGCTGTTGCGGTGTGTTGCGAGGACTAACCTTGTATGCACATTGTGTGCGTGTGTATGTGTGTATGTATGTGTGTGAAAAAGAGAGAGAGAGATAGGACAGATATAAGACAGAAACAAAGGTGACAAAAGAACAACTAGGGGATCACAGTGTGCCTACACACACGAAGAAACTGGAGTGACTAAATGGATGGGAAACAGGAGAAAGTATATTATTTTCATGATATACTTTCAAACCTTTTGAATTTTGAACATGTGAACATAGTACCTGCTGAGAGCGAGGGAGAAACTCTATGGTTAAATTCCTAGACAACCACGTATTCTAATATGTAAAAGCTTATTCTTTTTTTTTTAGATTAGAAAATATAGTTTATTTAAAAACTAAATTAGAAAGAGAGAGAGAAAGAGGAGATTCACCTCCCCAAGGTAGGGGAAGGGGCCAAAGCTTAAGAAAACATGGTCTGGCTGTAGCTCAAAGAGCACATGGCTACACCAGAGCTTAGCAGGGCAATGGCCAATGGCTGCTTGAGTTCTTTAAATCCTTCTCTTTGACGGGGAAAGCTTGTTAAGGTGGTTGGGTGTCTGCTCCAACTCATCACGAAAGGGCAGGTAAGTGCAGGGACTGATGTCAGGTGATGGACAGCAGGCAGATGGGTGGGCTAGTCACATGATCGCTGCCATGGTGATGGGGTCTGTCTGTGCCACCTAGGTCAATGAAGGGCTGATTAGATGACCTCAGGTCTTAGGGGTGGAGGCAAATACTTGAAACAGAACAGCTAATTGGAGAAAAGCTGGGGAGGGGGTTTGTAAAACAATTATCAATAGCTACCTATCTCTGGTTTTGTCCTTGGCTAGTGATTAGAGGGTAAGTTTCCTGAACTGCTAGAAAAACATGAGATTTAGGCAATGTTAAAATGGCTGCACGTTGGATATATTAAATCTGTGTTATGTCCTTTCATCTGTATATTAAATCCCTGCTATGTCCTTTCATCTCCCCCTCTTGCTATTTAAAAATATTCTCATTGGTACCTGGGAACAGGGACAAGGGTCAGGCTTCTGTAGCTGCTTCTTGCTGAGCAAGGGTTGTCTAGTTGTCCTGACCTGTCTAGAGCGAGAGGAGAGGATGAGGGGACAGAGACCATGGAGCTGCTGAGTATCTTTAGTGTCTGTAGACAGAGCACTGTGTACAAGCATATACTATTAGAATCAATACTTCTATAATAAAGGCCATATAGTCGCTGTTAGAACATACTGAGGCTTTGGTGTCTGGAAAAATGTGTTTATACATAGTTACCCCGGTGGGCTTGACACCCGTTACAGGAGTCCAGGCAGTTTCTACTGTTGTATCAGTGAATTCTGGAGTCTATAAGTGTCTGTCCCTGCAGCTTGATGAAGACTTTTTTTTTTAATGGGCTAGGCATTTTATTTATTTTTTATTTTTAAATTTTTATTTTTTTTATTATAAAGATGTGGGGTACAATTCAGGGTTAGGTAAACAAACGTTGATTATGCAGGTAGCCTTGTTGATGAGGTGTGCCCCTCCCTCCCCTGGCAATTTCCCTCAACTGCCAATCCCCCTCTCCCCCGACAGTTTCCCACTACTGCCAATCCCTTTCTTATAGGATTATAATTGTTCAAGGTCTGCTAATTTTAAAGGGTGCTCCGTAGCTACCAGACGGGAGGACACCGGCTTTGGGTGTTGGCTTCAGTTGGACCCATCAGGCCCCACTAACGAGATACAGGGAGCTCTGGCACACCATGTGTGCTTCTCATCTTGCCTCTAGGAGAGCCCTCGTTTCCTTGCAGCTTGGGCACGGATGACATCACCTTCAGCCTGTAGTGAGAGATTGGCCGACACAGGTTCCTGCAGTCGGTGCATCTCACTCCCTTGTCATCTCTGCAGGCAAAGACGTCGTCTCTGCCTCTTTCATCCTGGTGTGAGGGTGTAAATGGAGGCAAAGGGGTTGGGCTGGCAGAGCCGGTAAGCGGGGCAACTAGGAGCTGAGGTTCAGGTTTGTGATGGCGGCCGGGCTCTGTGGCTCAGCCTGTCATCCCGCGCCTTGGGAGGCTGAGGTGAGTGGATTGCCTGAGCCTGCGGGTTCGAGACCCGCCGGGGCAACTTGGCGAGACCTCATCTCTACAATAAATTTTTAAAAATCAGCCGGGCGTAGTAGTATGCGCCTGTAATTCTGGCTACTCGGAAGACTGAGGTGGAAGGATCGCCGGAGCCCAGCAGGTCGAGGCTGCTGTAGCTGGGAGCAGCCATTGCACCCCAGTCTGGGTGAGACTCCCACTCAAAAAAAAAAAAAAAAAAAGATTTGTGATGGCAAATCCACGCATAGGTATCTGAGAGCTGGCTGTAATTGAACTTTTACGGTCAGTCGGAATGCAACACATCCATTGGCCTTTTAAAACTTTAATTGGGGGGACACGTTTGAAGTTCTAAATTGCTAGATCTATTTTGCTTTGATTGGCCACTATATAAAACCAGACAGAGTCCATCCACAGCAGCACCTGATGGTTTTGCACCATCAATCAAAGCGTGTTTCTCCCCTTTATTTCCCGCCTCTACTATTAACTTGTCACTAGCAACCCGCCTGTATTCTTTCACATGGTGTGTGATGGATTAAACTAGTTAGCTGGCTGGATAGATTATACAGGGCACATTAACACTTAGTGTTTTTGATGGAGCACTGGGCGAAACAAAAGCCATTTCTTACAGAAGACAATTAAGCTTGCGGTTGCTGCGTTTCCAACTTTGTGGTTCTCACTTTCTCTGAGTGGGCAGATAATAGCCATGCAATCATTTTAGTGCAGGTGCATTTAATTAGTTTCTTTCTTAAGTGCCTTCCATTAAAGCGTAATGGTCAGTCCTCTAAGTAACCAGTATTCATGCATCAGGTTTTCCTCTCCTCTTCCTCCAGTGTCTAGTTTCAGCAGAACTGAGAAACTCCTGGAGCAAATTACCTCCACAGTCTTTGTTTCTAAGAGGTGGGCCTCTGAGGTTCTGGGCAGGTGGCTCAAGAATTCTCCAATTTTCAGTGTTTAGTTGACCCAAGGTCCTCATGTTTTATTTCCTGTTATTTGGAGGCTGAATCATCCCAGCCTGACACTCAGAAGCCTTTCCTGCCCAGAGTCCACTGTGTTCCTCTGTGGATTGCACCAGCTAGGTGCTACCCAGACACCCTGACACTTGCACGGGGGCTTGGCCTGTCTCTGCCTCACCACATGAGACAGGTGGCCTGTGGTTGGCCCCCAGCCAATCTCCCTGCTGTGTAGGCCCTCACCTGTGTGTACCTGATACTGTTGTCTGCTTGATCTTTGCCGGTTTGAATTTGTAAATCTTCATGGAAATGACATAAACATTCTCTCAGCGCTTTTACAGGAAGGACAGAGAACATCTTTCTCTGGTTCCCTGACATCCTGTCACTGCTCCTGAGGGATTCTAACACCTCTGGTTATCTTGACCCGCGTCTTTGGTAGTGCTTGGTGTTTGGACTCAAGGCTTAGTTTTGTTTTCTGGTTTTCTCACTTCCCTATTTATTCTAAACTCCGGTGGCAGCTGGTGGGGCTTACAGGGTCATTTGCATCTGGGAAACACTGGGGAAGGAGCTGATGGAAAAGCCAGATCCTGATTTCCTTATCACCCCGGTAGCAGGAGGAAGCCTTCCTGCTGAGGGGTCTTGTGTTGTCAACCCCCTGCTGAGCCTTACTGTTGGCAGGGTGCCGGCCCGCTTGAATGAAAGCAGACTTTTTTTTTTTTTTTTGAGTCAGAGTCTCACTCTGTTGCCCAGGCTGGAGGGCAGTGGCACGCTCCCGGCCACTGCACCCTTAACCCACTGGGCTCCGGCGATCCTTCCGCCTCAGCCTTCCGAGTAGCCGGAATTACAGGCACGTGCAACCACGGCCGGCTGATTTTTTTTGATTTATTGTAGAGATGAGGTCTCGCCAAGTTGCCCAGGCGGGTCTCGAACCCACGGGCTCAGGCCATCCACTCACCTCAGCCTCCCAAAGGCGCGGGATTACAGGCTGAGCCACCAAGCCCAGCGAAAGCAGACTTTGAGCAAACTCTCCCAGCGCTGGCTGAGTCCCCACTGGCAAGCAAGGTGGGGTCATAAGGACTGGGGGCAGGCGATGAGCCCTGGGAACCTTCTTCCTGGCTGTACCTTGCAGGCGAGGTCTGGGCCACACCTGTCTCAGTTACGCATGGAGTGTGAACACGATACCTGTCCCAGGCAGCTGCTCAGCCTTACGCCACACGACTACAGTTCTCCTAACAAGACGCGAAAGGGCCACAACAAAAACCCACGGTCTTGTCTGTGGGGATCAGAACGGGGCCCCTTGCCTAGGTTTTTAAAAACGCCAGCTGCCCTGATCCTGCCTGTCTCCGACATCATCCATACCCTCCCCAAGAAGCAAAATGAGAGGATCTCACCCTATTGATCTCTGACCACGTGCAGGTGCTTTATAAACGCCATGACTAGCCCCAGCCTTCAGAGCCCCTTTGGTTGTCACCATGTGCCAGGGACTGTTTCGGGTCATCTAGATCACTCAGTCCTCACAATAATCGCCTGCTGTAGGCACTCTTATCTCCCTGTCACAGCATGTCCAAACAACCTTTTTAGATCAAAGATGTCTGATAAAATAACAGCAGCAGCGGCTGTTAACATTTGTGAAGTACTTGTTAGGTACCTGGTGCTGTTCAAAGCTCTTTGCCTATATTAGTTCCTTCAGTCATCACAAAAGCCTTATGAGCTATGAGGTGCATATTATGATGTGTCTTCATTTTGCAGATGAGAAAAATGAGGCATGGAGCTGAAATAATTTTCCCACCCTCACCCACTGAGGAAGCTTTCTAGCAAATGCTACAACAGAGGTATGTCGTTATTCCCATTTTAATAATGAGAAAACCAGTGATGTTTTAAGGGCTGGCTGAATTTGAACAGATTGACGTAAGAGCAAGTCAGAGTACCAGAATTAATCTTTTGTTCAGGAAAATGCTTTCATGAGACTGTTTGGTGTTGAAAGCAAGGTTTATGGACATCCCTGGAATAGAAGTTTAAACAAAGACCAGGGAACTTCTCTGCACAGTAAAATAACAGGAGGCTGGGGACTGCCACCAGCACCTTGAGATGGCAGAAGGACCTGAAAAAAAGAATATAGGAACAGGAGGGAGGGAGGGAGGGAGGGAGGGGGGAGAGAGAGAGAGAGAGAGAGAGAGAGACTCAGTATCATGGTGGGAGGTTAGGAACTCCCGAATAAATGTGGTCACTGATAAGATCCCTGTGGAGGTAACGGCCAGGGAAGACGTCTGGTTGACATTCACTGTGAAGTTGTTTCTCCATGTGCTGCTCTCCATTAACTCCAACTTCAATAAACGTTTGGTACTCAGATGCCAGTGTTTTGGAGGAACAAAGGGAGAGGACATGGGGGTCAGCGGTTTCCAGGCAGTGACCAGCAGGGAAAGGATTTAAAGACTTGCCCCAGAGCTGGGAATGAGCCCAAGACAGGGGTGGTAGAGAAGCCAGCTGAAGTATAGACTCATTTGGGAAGTAGGTATAAGTCTTTGCAAACTCCCTTCCCCAAATTACTCAAGGGCCAAAGGAGGGCATGGAGGAAGAGGGAACAGGTGGTGGCTTGTGTAATAGCTATTATTCTGAATTTGAGGATGTACATCTTCTAGGGACTCAGCCTCAAGCATCAGAAAGCATCTCAGATGGAACTGAGCAACAGGAAAATGCATCATCTCACATATCAGGAAGTCCAGAGGCAGAGTGTCTTCAGGGCTGGTTGATGCATTGGCTCAGCCATGTCTTCAAGGATGCAATTAATGGAAATATAAAGATAAACCACAAACTACTGAGTGTTTATCCTTAAATATACACTGTTTTGTGAAACTGACTTTAAAATCACATAAGTTGAAAGAAGAAAGCAATTCTTACAAATTAAAAGACAACGACACAAACAAACATAATTGTGAATATGTATGTGGTTAACTGCATCAAGAGGAATGATTTCAAATGACATGAAAAACTCTGTATTTGGACAGCTCTTGTGGCATATGTCTATCCAAATGAGGAAAAGAACTACAAATAAATTTAAGTTGTTGATGTCATTAGGCACCCCGAATTTTCAACACAAGAGAAAAATATACCATAGTAAAATTAAAGAAGTTAAATTAAACCCTAAATTTGAATCAGAAATATTAGTATAAATTTTGATATATTTTCTAATAAACAAATATTTCCCAGATATTTATATCAAAAAGGCCTAAAATAGGCCATTAACAGTAAGCTCTAGACTGTGGTTTTTAAACACCCAGCATTCAGGAAATGGAACCAGGGTTTGTGGTGAAATGGTCCATTCCGTGTCTGGGAGAGTAAACGTGTAAGGTGAGCCTGGAAAATCTTGTCTTACCAGAAATCAAGGAAAGCGTCAGGACAATGGATTATGTTCAAAAGATTCTGGAGCCAATTTGAAGAACTTCCACTGACCAAAGATGGAACAGCTTGGAAATCAAAAAGGAATACAATTGCGAGTGGTTTGAAATACGTAATTTATATTAGTATGCGTGGATTTATGATCATATACAAATAATTGGTCATCTCTTCCGAATACTAGGAAACAAATCGAGTATTCTGAAAATAGATAAAGTAGAGCAAAGAATCCAATTTTTGACTTTTTTGTATGACCTGTACCTCAATTAAATATTTGATATGTTTTTCTTCGTAGAAAAACTCTAGTTAATAAAAGAAGACAGCGATGGATTTAAAATATTAATATTTCATTTCTTAAGCTAATCAATCCAAGCCATTAACATCAATGCCTGTTAAGACCGTCAGTTGAAATGCTGATAGGGAACTTTATAATGGATGGTCAGCCTGGTGACACATGGGCTCACTGATCAATATTAACAGCAGCATCAGGTGCTGCCTGAGGTGAAGTAATGGGACATGCCCAGCACAGCACCACCTATGAAGTCTTGTTGCCCAGAAAATTGAACCTAAAAACAGTCAAGCCTTCCAGTTGACAGGAAATATTGGGTCACAGAAACAAAATATGATACATGGGCTTTTGGGGGGATTTTTATTTAACCAACCTACTGCTTAAAAGTATATGAGATAATAGGAGCAATTCGATCACTTACTGAATATTGGGGTGATATTGAGGAATTACTCTCGGCTTTTTCAAATATGGTAATGGTTATTTTTTTAAAAGCCCTAATTTTTTTGTAGATATATGGGATGTTTACATGTGAAATAATATGAAATCTGGTATTTGTTTCAAAACAATGCAGTGTACGCGTGAGGTAGGCAAATGGGGATATAGGTGGACAAGACTAGCTAGGAAGCTAGGAGGTGGGTCTGGAGGCCACTCTGGTGTTCTCTCTGGCTTATAGGGAACCTTTTCCACAATACAACTCTTGACAAGAAAAGAATCAGCCATGGTCAACCACCTTTGAATTATTGCAGTTCTGGCTTTTGCCACTTTGACTGCAGGCAGGGGCCTTGACACAAAGGTTCTGGCAAAGACAAGCCATGGCTGTGTGGAGGCGGTCTTGGGAGGGCGAAATTGCAGTGCCAGAGCCTTTTTAACTGTCTGGGATGGTGGTGTTCCAGGTCTCTGCCACAATGAGTGTGCTGGTCTCACTCTTCCCTTTCCTTACACTCCTGCCAGGTTCTGGAGTGGTGACAGCATTCAGTGGAACACTGTGAGTATGATGAGCTGTAAATTTGTTCTCAGGGATTGTGGCATTGGCTTTGACTGGCATGCTTCTCATTGCTTTACACTACGATTATGGGACTAACCACAGACCACGCGTCAGAAACCGTCCTCTTATTCGAGTGGCCAAGTCTTGACATCACTTCTTTACTGCCAACACAAAGTCTTGGATCCTGCTAAAAGGTAATGGCCATGAAAAAAAGCTGAGTCTGTAACCTATTAGTTTTTAAGTTAAGGGTCCAAGAAAAAAGCGGAATCTCAGAGGGTTCTGCCACTCACTTGGTTATAGCCATTTTCATCTCCTTTAGTGAAAAGGCTAAGCCAGAGGATGACGTATTAATAATTGCAAATATTTCTTCATTCGAATCTTTTCATGCTATTGGTTTATGCTACTCTTTGTATATCCTAGACTCTAAGATGGTATCTGATTTAATATAGAATTGTTATAGTTAATTTTAATTTTTATATGGTAACTTTTCAAGATATTCCAAGAAGAACATCATAATTTTTAGGGAGCTCTGTTACTTGGTTGGGTTTGAAAACAGAGCACCATAGTAGAATTATTTATATTTTAGTGTGAGTTAAGAATCTGAGGGTAGGTTTGATGAGAGACAGAACAGTTTTGTTCTAGGTGAGAAGTGAAATTGGAGAAACCTCAACCCAACCCTTGTCTTGTTTGAGGGTATGTTTCCTTGGCAACACTATTTAAATACAGTAACTTAAGTGAAGGTTAAACTCTTAGGAGCAGCACCCAGGCAGGGGAGATGACATTTTAATTTAGTTTTTCATGAGTGTTAGTGATTGAACCTTCAGGTCACAGGCTATGAGATTTATTTCTTACTCTGGAGGATGTAGTTGTAATGTCACAAAAATGGAAATTAATCAGAAAGTTTTTCTTTCGTTTCTTCTCGTCTTTGTTTAAGTAGTTCAAGATCTTAGCCAGGGATGGAGACAGTTACTGGCAAGAACGAAAGCTTTCTGTCTGGGTGTGGATCTTGAAACCCGGGGTGAGGCTGAGTGGAGAGGGAGGGATGCTAACTTAAGTCACATTTTTCATATGAAAAAATTGGGGGGAAAAGCAGGGAGCATTTAGGTTTTCAGCTAATTAGCTATTATTGTCTCACTTCTCTCCTTTAACCCAAAGCAGCTGGGGTAATTGTAAGCTAGATGTCGCCAAAGGAAATCATATTAAAACATAGTAACTACAACCCTGTAGGCTGTGACTTCTACTGGTACTTGGCATCGCCAGGACATAGATTGTCTGTAGCTTTGCTCTGCAGATAGAACTTGCCATTGATTGCTGTTATAAGAATGAAAACAAACATGAAAAAAATTCTTTCAATTCATGTGATTCTTTCCGTTCTGGTTCGATCTAAATCTGTATCGTCATGTCTCTCTCCCGCCTTCTCCTCTCTCTCTCTTTCAGGCTGGTTTTCTTGCGCTCTCACTTCTTCCATGACAGGCACCGGAGTTTGCTGTTTGCTGGCCTCATGTGGCTCTTGAACGCCTGACGTGTGGTGAGTCCAATTTGAGACATGAATCGTAAACCCCAGAGTCGGGAGACTAAGTACGGAGAATGAATATAAACTATCTCTTCAATAGTTTTTTTTTTTCTGAATGTTGATTACATGCAGAACCGAAAATGTTTTCGGTAGATTGGGTTAAGGGAAGAGCACTATTAAAATTAGCTTCACTTAAAATTTTAAAAAACATTTTAAGGATGTGGGATACGATTCAGGGTTAGGTCTACAAGGGGACATCATACAGGTCAAGTGTGAGACTCCCTTTGGTCCCCACTTTGCCTGGTTTGAGACCAGATACCCTTACTGATGTTGTGTCCTCACCCCCACCCCGGCAATCTCTTTTTATTGCCAATGCCTTTCTTATAGCATGATGGTAATTGTTCAGGGTCCGCTTTTGAGTGAGAACATGTGGTGCTCTGTTCTTTGTTTCTATGATAGATCCCTGAATATGATCGACTCTAAATAAAATTAACTTCACTCCTTAAAATGTTTTAGCATGACATTATCCCTGTCGGGTAGTACTGCCCTGGAACATATTTGTGACATCTTTATTTTGTGTCGCCTTGAGACCACAGGTGTGAAGCCTAAAGTGGGATTCCTGAGTGAGAATGCCAGCTCTCCCCTTCACACAGACGTGGCTTTAGACGGTTCTAAACATCGCCAGGCCTCCGCATCCTTGTCTGTAAAACGCAGAGAGTAAGTGCTGCTCTCGCATCAGGTGGTTTTGCGATCGCCCAAGACAGGGGCTGGTTCAGAGCAAGCGATGAACATTCCTTCCTGCTTTGACGATGTTCCTGCTCTGCTGCTCTCACCCGGAGCGAACCTCGTCTCCTGCTGAAAGCCACAGACGGCTGAGAGAGGGCAGGCAGCAGCTTCCCGGCTCCCTGATTTCTGCAGCAGAGGTGATCTTCATGCAGTTCATGCATTCTGGCATTCGGCTTTACACTTACAGCCCCCGCAGGGTCTGCATGTGTCCCTCACAGTCATGTGCTGGAAACCCAACCTCCAGTACGGTGGTATTGGAGCACCGGACCTTTTGGGGAGGTGTTGAGATGGTGAAGACTGAGCTCATTGATGGGCTCATGCCCTTATTTGAAGGGAAGTGGGTTCTCGGTCTCCTGCTCTTCTGCCATGGGAGGACACAGACCTTGTCTCTCTGCCCTTCTGCCTTCCGCTGGGTGAGGACACAGCAAGAAAGCCCTCACCAGGTGCTGGTGCCTTGATCTGGGACTTCCAAGCCTCCAGAACTGTGAGGAAATACCTTTCTGTTTTTAAAAATTACCCAGTTTGTGGCCCACAGACTGACCAAGATGTGCCCCTTGGACATTTGAGGACAGGACAAGAAAAATTGCACACTCAATTTCTTCATTTCACCCCCAGTGTTCTACCTACGGAAGAGGCCCAACAAATAATTGTTTGAATCATAAAAAGGGAGAAAATGCCTTATCTAGAAAATACAGGTTTGGTGATTGGAACAAGTTTAAAGGATATCTTGGAAGACATGCTGAGATCCTATGACATTATCATGTAATATGTCTTTCGTTTCTCATGGCAACCTGAAGGATTATCAGATTGTTTACTGCTGCTTTTAAGCAATGTACAGCAAGAATTTCCTCCCAGAAGGAAAACTATGCATTTTTTTAAATAAGGAAGAGCATGTGTGACGTCTGGAAATCCTTGTTATAAGTCATTCTTTGTTCTAAAATTATGCTTGCCTGCTTGCTTTTCAGTTTCTATTAAAAGTAAAAACATGCTTCTTTGGGCCTCAAATGAAGTGAGATAACGGTGATGGGCTGTAACCCTTGCACCTGCCCTGGCGGGTAGGGAGTTGCGATTGGGGGGCCCACTGAGCCTCCAATCCGGCTCTGAGGAACCTGTCAGAAGGTGTGCACACACGATTTTTCCTCTGACATGCTGGTGGAAGCTTAGCTCTAGACACCAGTGCCCCTCTCTTTTAGCTGTGCCCAAAGGTCCAATGAAGGTCACAGTCTGGGGCTGAGAACCACGGGGATAAATGAAGACCACACACTGCAGGCGGAGAGCAGGGGCTGAGCAGGCATGGCTTGGCTCTGCATTCTGTGGGGGGAAGACAGTGAACGCCCTTGGTCAGTCTCTGTCTAGGCTCTTCTCACTAAGATTCACCCTTCTAAGTGAGTGCTGGCCCAGACTGCGTTAGCCTACCTGATTAAGCAGCTTTAAAAACTGGTGACCATAACAGCCTACGGAATGTTGTTCATCCAGTGTTGTAGTGTACAAGAGCACCAGACTTAAGCATTCTCCTTAGATGTAACTTTCCCGTCTCCCATCTGAGGAAGTTATTTGGTGAGTCACGAGAATGGGCCTGCCACCAACTCAGAGAAATCTCATTGTAAGGCATACTTGGGAAGAAATTGTATAGATTCGCCCAAATACCAATTAAAAGATTTCATTTGTTTGTGGTGTCTGTGTTATAGGAACTATGTGTCCTGAATTACGGAGCTAATAAACATACTCCATCCCTCTTGGCGAAGTACAGAGAATGAATAATTTTACAGAAACCGCAGCAGCTACCCTGCACAAAGGGACAGGTGACCAGAAGGCCACTTGCTTCTGGCAATTTTCTCAGACAGATTTGTAAAACAAGCAACAGTTGACCCAACAACCACAGGCTCTGGTTGCCTTTCAAGTCCTTCTTCCCTGGAACTGGCCTTTTGCCTAAAGCTTGCTTTGGACCTGTACTATGCTGTCTGTATTTTCCTCTGGGTGAGGGAAAACATCCATTTGCTGTTCAGATAATAGGTACTTTTGTGAGGTTGAAACTAATAATGCTTCGGTGACCTTCAGAGACTTCCTGGCACCACCATATCCATCTCAAGCTCTTTTGTCAAGCTTTCAGGACCCTCCACTAGTGTCAACCACACATCCTTTCCCCATGAGGGTACCGAGCCTTTTTTCCTTTTCTTCATCTCATCTGAAATCGCCTTCTCACTCCTCATGTTCTGGCTGACATTTAAGGCTCCGCTTAAGTTCTGCTTCCTGTGTGAAGACTTTGTTTCTTTCAGCTATTCTGAATACATTCAGTCAGTACCCACACCACGAAGACACTACGCTGCATTGTTCACTCTTGCTTCAGATGTACCCTGCATTGTTCACTCTTGCTTCAGATGTCTCAGCTAGTGGCCTGACACCACTCAGCACTTTACTTTTCACCCCCAGAGCCTAGCTACTACTGAGGATACTGGGCTCTTACTACAAAGGGACAGTCAGAACGGCCCCAAATGGAATGAGGTCCCTCAAGACATAGTGAGTTCCTTGTCTCTGGAAGGTATCAACTAGAGGCCACTGGAAAGGGCCTTCCCGAATGCCTAGATCTTAGTTGGTGCTTTTACGGAGCTCATGAATGAATAAATGTAGGGAATTGAGAAAGAGGTTCCAATATTCAGTTGACATTTGACAAAATTCATAAGGCTTTCTATTATTCTTTAAAATGGCTGCTCATTGAAAAATAAGCATGAAACATGTGTACACAGGTATCTTTTTGGTAGAGCGATTTATGTTCCTCTGGGGAGATTCCCAGAAAAGGGATTACTAGATTGTATGGAAGGTCAATTTTTAGTTCTTTTAGAAATTGCCTCACTGCTTTCCATAAAGGCTGAACGTGCTTGCACTCCCCCCAACAGTGTAGAAGCATTCCCTTTTCTCTGCATCCCCACCAGACATCTGCTGTTTTTTTATTTATTCATGACGGCCATCCTTACTGGACTTAGGTAGGATTTCATTGTAGTCTTGATTTGCATTTTTCAGGTGATTGGTGAGGCCGAGTTATTCATTAGAGCAAAAACACGGAACCAACCCTGCTGCCCATTGAAAGAGGACTGGCTAAAGAAAATGTGTACACACACACGATGGTGTATTATACAGCCACAAAGAAGAATGAAATCATGGACCTCACAGTAAATTGGGTGGAGTTGGAGACTAAGAACATCGTACTAAGTGATCTATCTCAGAAACAAAGAACCGAATGCCACACGTTCTCATTCATGAGTAGACCTGAAAATTAGTCAACATGAGTACAAGGGAGGTGCCGTGACTTGTGTGGCTGCCTTGAAGGTCCTGAGAGAGAGCAGCGAGAGATTAAGAAAGACACAGACACAAAGACAAAAAGAAAAGCTGGGGCCAAGTGGGACACTTTCCTCTGATGGAGGAGAAGTGGCCCCGAACTAGCTCAGCATGTTTATTTTATAATCAAACAAAGAAAGTTGGAAGGAATTCAAGGTTTGTGAGGGAGCTGTAACGGAATTATGTTGCTACCTAAAAGGCGAGCTCTTCTGCGGTTGTCTTGTTGTCGCTAAGGTTTTATCTGTACTGTGTGCACTCGGATGTGCGGGCATCTGTGATGCCATTTCATATAGCAGGCTGCTTCCCCTGCCTTTGGTTAGGACACAGAGTTATCAAACGGGACCTTGTCTATGAGCTTAGGGCCATTAAGCGAGACCTCGCCTTTGCTTGGGGCCTTTACTCAAGGCCTGCTACAGTGACAGCACTTGTCTGCTCCCCACATCACATCCTCTCTGACAGCGCTGGGCACTGCTAGAGGAGGGAGGGAGGGAGGGAGGAAGGGGCGGAGAATGCGATATAAAGGGTACCTGGCCCTATACTCGCGGAATGGGAGGATGAGCTGGAGGCCCAAACCTTCTGCTTGTGAAGTTCATCCTGACTTGTACCCTACAAGACAAAAAGAAGCGTTTTTCACATTCAAAAAAGTCTTCTCGTTTGTAAACAATTTCGCATTTGTGGCCTCATCTGATCTTAGCCAGCTTGTGAAAAGGGCGAGCCTTCCGCCTTGTCGAAGGGCTGCACACGAGAAGAATGATGGAAACAGCAAGGAGGTGGAGAAGGTGCACGAGGGCAGGGGGCACAACAGGAGCCAGAACACATGGGTCCCATTTTCTGGCCTCAGGCCAGTTAGTGATGGCGGGCTTGGGAGAGAAGTCAGGGGTAACAATGGGCAAATTGGATCATGGCTGAACTGACTTCCCTGGTATGATTCTGACCTCCCTGTTCGCGCCCAGATTTGTTGGACTACCTGTTGGATTAAATCAGGGCTCTCTGCAAAACCTGCTGGTTTCCAACAGGGAACTTGGATTTGCAATGTGGATGAACATTTTTAATGGAATTATAGCTGCTCTTTTATTACCTTGTGGTAGAGTCCAAAGAATACTTGGAAAATTTGAAAATCCCAAACCTTGGACCTTCAGGGGATATATTTGGAATTTAATTCCTGCTTTGAAAATAATATTTTCATGGAATGATCTATATTGTCATCATAGAACAAGGAATGCCTATTTTAAGAGCAGACTGACTTAAAGGGCTAAGGTAAATCATAACAGTATTTTTCTAGCATAGCATAGTATCAATTCGGCAACAAACTTATCATATGTGATGTGCAAATCACTTTGCTGAGCACCTGAAAGAAGCTTTGGTTATACTCGCTATTAAAGAGACTTCATGAAAAGACTTAGACACCATTGTGAATGTGAAGTGGAAGAATGACAGATTTATCAGTGTGTATTATATGACTGTATTTGTTTTCTATCACTGTATAACAAATGATCACAAACAGAGCAGGTTAAAGTGACTACAGTTTCTGTGGATCAGGAGTCTGTACATCTTAGCAGTGTCTTCTGCTTAGAATTTCACAAGGCAGCAATCAAATTGATGGCTGGGTTGAGTTGCCTCCCAGAGCTCAGGGTCAAGTTCCCTCAGGGGGTTGACAGAATTCAATTCTTTTCAGTTGTAGGACTCAGGCCCCTATTGTATTTCTGGCTTTCAGCCAGGACTGCTCCTCAGCTTCTAGAAGCTACTCAGTTCCTCACCTCATGGGCCTCTTACAACATGGCAGCTGTCGACTTCAAGTCCAGCAAGACAGTCTCTGACTTCTACTGTCTTGACTTCTGGACTCTCTTTCCAAGGACTTTCCTTACTAGGCCAGGTCTATGAAAGATAATCTCTCTTTTGATCTAAAGTCAATTGATTAAAAATTTAAATTCCATATGCAAAATCCCTTCACTTTTGCCAATTAACATAATCTAATCATAAAAGTAAAATCCCACCATATTCACAGGCCCTGCCCTCACTAAGGGGAGAGGAGATGTGTGGACCCAGAGAGGCCCTCGTAGAATTTTGCCTACTATACCAGCCAACCAATCAGAAGATAAAACATCATTCTGTTTGCTAGGGGTTAGTATGTTTTTCTAACACCAACTCTCCCATCCCAGCGGGGTGTCCTACAATTCAGTTCTGACATGGATTATCCGAAATTAGTACGAGATCCTGCAGGTTAAGGGTACAGATTGCCTTCACATCAGAAACCAGCTGCAAGTTTCAGGGGTCACCCACACCCCATGAACTACGACTGTAGGGGTTTTCATGACCACTCAGGTTCAATAATTTGCTAGACTGACTCACAGAACTCAGGGAACACTGTAACTATGGTTACTAATTTATACAGCATACAAGTAAACAGCCAGGTAAAGAGTTACATGAGGCAGCCGGGTGTGGGGGCAGGGGTTAGGGGACGGGACACAGCACAACATGCTTTCCCTTCCCAGCTCACCCATGTGTTACCTAACCCCCACATTTCTCAAACTTTATTGTTCCAAGGGTTTTTATATGGAATTTTATTATATAATGTTCAGGGGTTATGGAATGAATGCTTGTGTCCCCACCAAATTGGTATGTTGAAATTCTAATTCTCAGCATGATAATATTTGGAGACATGGCCTTTGGGGGTAACTGAGGTAACTAGGATTAGATTAGGTCCTGAGGGAGGGGCTCTCAAGTTGAGGTTAGCTGCCTTAGAAAAGGTAGAAGAGAGATCCCTGTCTCTTTCTCTTTCTCTTTCTCTCTCTATACATGAACCGGGGAAAGGTCATAGGAGGACACAGTGGGAAGGTGATCGTATGCAAGCCAGGAAGAGAGCCCTTACCAGGCACTGACTTGGCCAAAACCTTGATCTTTGACTACCCAGTCTCCTGTGAGAAATAAGTTTTGTTGCTGAAGCCATCCCGTATATGGCATGATCTTATGGAAGGCCAAGCAGACTAAGACAGTAGGCGTGTTTGATTGTTGGCCACAAGATTGAACTCAATCTTCAGCCTCTGTTCCCTCCTGAGGACCTCCTTGGTGGAGGGAGGCTGAAAATTTCAGATATGTAATCAGGTGGGAGAAAGAGCATAGATTATATGCAAATACTATGCTGCTTTATATAAGGGACTTGAGCATCTGTGGATTTTGGTATCTGAAGGCGGTCCTGGAATCAATCCTCCATGGGTACCAAGGGAAGACTGTCTATGTATGTGTGTATACACACACACACACACACACACACACACACACACTCTCAACACCAAGCTACAATATATATACATATCTATCATCCATGTGATTTTGGTGTTAATTCTCTACACAAGGAAATGCTTAACCAATGTCACTAAGGGGATATCTTTTTCCTTGTTTGTTCTAAATTTTCTTTCTTTGTGCATTTATGGTTATTCCCGATCTCACCTTGGTCTACCTCTGACATCTGACATGAATTCATGAAAGACTGAAAGTCTCACCGGGGCAGATAAAGTACCTCTGAATTCTCAGTCTTCCTGGACGCATTTGTACTGTGCTTTCTAAATGTTTATTTTTTCTTCTCTTTTTAATTTGTACACATTTACGGGGTACATGAGAAGTTTTGTCCTTTGTGTATAACACATAGCAATCAAGTCATCATATTTAGGGTGTCTTCCTCCAAGTACAAGCATTCTCCCCCATTCTGCTATCAAACATTGAATTCATTCCTTCCATCTTACTGTGCATTTGTTCCCTTTAATCCACTTCTCTTCATCCTCCTCTCCTTCCTCACTCACCCTTCCCAGTCTCTGTTACTTATTTTTTGCTCTCTGCCTCCATGTAATGACATTTTGTTAGCTCTCACATATGAATGAGAACATGCAATGCTTGTCTTTTAGTGCTTTGCTTATTCCACCGAAGGTAATAGCCTCCAGTTCCATCCACGTTGCCGCAAATGACATGACTGCATTCTTTTTATGAACAAGTGGTATTCCATTGTGTATGTATATCACATTTTCTTTGTCTACCCGCCTCTTGATGAACACTTAGGTGGACTCCTTATCTTTACTGTTGTGATTCGAGTGGCAATAAACGTGTGAATGCTGATGCTCCTCTGATATCCCGATTTCTTTTTCTTTGGACAGATACCCTCTTGCACTATGTTTCAGCTCTGTAGAGGTGTCTTCATTGGTTCGGTGTCTATGGTGATTGTTCTGTTCATATTTATAATTGCATTCCTTGCTGGTGCTGACAAGTTCATGTTAGCTGTTGGTGTTACAGGACAGCGCTGCTTTTTCTCACTGTTATCTTAGTGGGGTTTTGCAATCTATTTTTGCTTTGAGGACAAGAAGAGCAATATTTATTCACACAGAGAAATGTCTTCAAAAGTTTTCACAATATTCCTCCGGCTGTGTTCTGTACTGCACTCCCGAATGTATCCCTTAGCTGAAGGTGTGTGTGTTTCTCTGCATCACCATTTCATTTTCTTTTTTTTTTTTTTTTTTGAGTTGGAGTCTCACTCTGTTGCCCAGGCTGGAGTGCAGTGGGTGCTCCTGGCCACTGCAGTCTTGACCTGCGGGGCTTTGGCGATCCTTCCGCTTCAGCCACCCAAGTAGCTGGAACTACAGGCATATGCTACCACACCCAGCTAATTTTTGATTTATTGTAGAGATGAGGTCTTGCCAAGTTGCCCAGGCAGGTCTCGAACCTGTGGGCTCAGGCAATCCACTCACCTTGGCCTTCCTAAGTGCTGGGATTACAGGCTGAGCCACCGAGCCCGGCCGCCATTTCATTTTCATGTATGCTCGAGCTACAGATATAAACTTCTTTAAACTGTTCCTTGGTGACTTAACACAAGTTTGAACTGACATGGTATGCAGAGCAGTGGGTGGGACTCTTTATTCCTGCATGTCACCAGCAAATGAGCAATGCCTATGGAAGTCAGAGACAGATTCAGGTAATTACCAGGGGTAGGAAGGAGAGAAAGAAAGCAGGCGAAAAAGAAATGGAAAGGAAATATGGAAAAAGGTAGAGCAAAGGAAGAGTAAAAGAAGCGAGTCTACTTTGTAGCAAAAGACACACACACACACACACACACACACACACACACACACACACACACCCAAGACTACGTCAGGTGATAATCCATGATGAAACCAATTTAAAACACAGTTCTATAAGTCATTCAGGTTTTGAAGTGTTTCCTTGTGGATGCAGCCTCTACCAGACCAATACTGGACCAATGGAGTAGAAAGGTAGGGTTTGTGTGAGCTGGGAAGAAATTCTGAAGTGGAGTCTAAGATGATCATGATGTTTTTGACATGCACAAATTGTTCCAGGTTCCAGAGTCAGGGGTGACACAGCAGGGCCTAGAAGCGAGTCTCCTGGCATGCCTGGGAAGCACACTGATCTCTCCAGCCCAGACCCCGAAACAGGGCAGTATGTCTGATTGTGTGATTCTGACAAAATGTCAGAGAGATGAAAACGAATGGCTGAATGGTCCCTGGAGGGATGAAGAGTTCAGTTATTAAGCTCTCCAACCAGAAACAGCAAGATATAGTCATCAAGGATGATTGTATTCCATCGTCTGTCCTGGGCTGTACCACATAAATCTGTGATTTATTGCTGGAGTGAGGTGCCAAAGAATTTCAGGGTCCTGCCTGAGTTGGCTCACTGCTGTACCAGCAAGTGCTTGTGGACAATTAGCAGCAATGATATCCATCACCTTCTTTAGGGACGTTCCCCAATTCTTGCTAGAGCTTTCTCTTGTCCTTCTTTAAAAAATCAAAAACGATTTATTTTGGAAATCAAGTGTTTCCAGTGGAATTTGAGAGTGGGATGGGGTTGTGAAGGAGAGGTGGCATGTCGTGTCCTAGGACAAAGGAGGGATGGATTACCATGCAGCATCTGTGGTGTGATGCTGTGGTTACGGCATGTGTCTGTTTCTGGTTGCCACATTCAACCGGCACAATGGAGGGGTGAGGAGGAGAGCAGAAACAGGAGGAGGGATGGGTGGGTGGGTGGGTGAGGGATTTGAACACACACAGAAACACACACCCATAGCCGTGCATACACTCTCGGAGATACGAAAAAGGCAGCGTATTTGGGGTTAACTGTTTTGACAAGTGATACCTTTATTCTCTGTCCCATAATGTTCCCATGAATTACCCTAGTGCCCTCAAACACTCCTGTCAAAAGCTGGTTTCCTGCCAGGTGTCGTGGCTCATGCCTGTCATGCCAGCACTTTGGGAGGCCAAGGTAGAAGGGTGAATCTGGGCAACATAGCGAGACCTGGGCACAACAAAAAATAAAAAAATCAGCCAGGTGTGGTGGTACGCACCTGAGGTCCCAGCTACTCAGGAGGTTGAGGTAGAAAGATTGCCTGAGCCCAGCAGGTCGAGGCTGCGGTGAGCTGTGGCCGTGCCACACGGCACTCAAACCTGGGAGACAAGTAGGGAGTATGAATAGAGAACCTCCAAAGTGGGAGAGTGAGGGGAAGGAAGGCATGTGAGAACGGAAATGGAGGACAGAATAGCCGTGAAGGGAGCCTGAGGCCTGGTGGAAAAATACCGACGTGGTGGAGAGAGGGCCTGTGAGCAGCTGGAGTTTGGCGATGGCGGCTTAAAAACTCTCGGGTGCTCCTGGGCCACAATGAGGAGAGTTTATGTGAATGTGTGTGTGCATATCAGTAGCAGTTAGAGCCAGCCTTGTTTGTAGGCGATTCTGGGTAGCATGTAAGTTTAGTTCTCACGAAATCCCATGTCCATACCACTCCAGAGACTCAGTGTGCTTAGTACCAGACATGTCGGTTGTAGGAAGCAACCCTTGTCATTCCCTCGATCAGTGCAGGTATGAGGTTTCAATTCGATATGCATTTATAAAGCGCCGACTAAGTGCTCGGCACTGTCCTAGGTGCTGAAATGACACCGTTGAATGAGGCCTGGTCCATTAGTAGCAGAAACTCCTTGGGGTACAACACGGTAGCTTAAATAAGACTGCTGACCTATGCTCAGAGCCTCTCAAGCAATCAGATTTTTTTGTTTTTTGTTTTGAGTGGGACTCTCATTCAAAGGCTGGCTCTAATTGTTACTGATATGCACACACACATTCACATAAACTCTCCTCATTGCGGCCCAGGAGCACCTGAGAGTTTTTAAGCCGCCATCGCCAAACTCCAGCTGCTCACAGGCCCTCTCTCCACCACGTCAGTATTTTTCCACCTCGCCTCAGGTTCCCTTCATGGCTATCCTGTCCTCTGTTTCCATTCTCAGATGTCTTCCTTCCCCTCATTCTCCTACTTTGGAGGTTCTCTATTCATAGTCCCTACCCTGCACATGCAGTCTTCACCTGTCTCCAGTCTCCTCGACGCCCCAGGACACTGGCCTCTCGGGACGGCATCATCTGGATTCTTCTGGTTGTGCTTGGCAGGTGGAGTCACCAGCAGGAGACAGGGTTGTAGGGGGGAGTGTGGAGGTAGGGTGTTCCCAGACCCCCTTCTCCTTCCCGGCATGGTGCTGGTTCTCATAGTGGCTGTGACACTTTACAACACAGCATCTACTGGCTGCACACTGTTCTGTGGTTTCAGCTCCTGCTGGGTTGGCTGATGCCATTTGCTTCCCTTGTGCCTTCAAGTCCGTAAGGCAAGAGTTCCTCACCGATGCTAGTTGTTGGATGTTTTGTCATTGATTGCTGGTTTCCTTGGTCTTGCCCACACCTCTATAAGTGATTCCTTCATTGAAGCTTCTTTAATGAAGCCCTGTGAGTATTTTGCTTATTCCAGCTAGGACATGGATCGATGCCACTGTATACCAGTCCTTTCCGTCGTATCTTTTAAACTCCCTTTCCTTGTCAACAGATTCACGTAGAGTCCCCTTTTCTTCTGAAACACTCCCTCTCTTGTTTCACCTAAGCAAAAGCCATTTTTATTCCCTGCAAATACACTGCAAAACTCACCTAAATGGAGGCTTCTCCCTCTCTCCACGTGCCTACGTCTTGGGGCTAGTGGAAGGGTGGTGACTGTTTTCACTGCATCTTTCTGCAGCTCTCAGAACTTTATTCCACCGCAGATTCTCCACATTTCCTTGCCCTCTGAAGCCGCATTGCACCATCATGGTGACTGGCTTCTTAGCCCTGCTCAGCTCACTGACTGTTCCCCAAGCTGGAGATGTCCTTACTGAGGACTGGCTCTGGCTCATGGTCTTTCCTTTCATGCATCCATTCACCTATTCCTACTTATTTCGGAAGTCAGGAAGGAAGAGCAACTATCCTTTGCTATTTCTCTCAGTCCCCAAACACCCTGACACATTTTCCATTCTGATTAAAACTTTAATCTTCTCCTTTGCCAGCCCAACTTTTTACTTTCATTTCATTCCTTTATTTTCCAAAATCTCACTTTTGTACATCATTCCATTGAAAGAGCTCTTTTAGGAAGTTAAGTTATCCCTCTTTGCTGATGATATGATCCTGTACTCGAAAATCCAAGATAATCTATCAAAACCTGTTTTTCACTTTGGCAAAGTCTCGGGCACAAAATAAATGTGCAAAAGGCAGTTGCATTTTTATACACCAACAACAAGCAGACGGAGCATCAAATCAAAAGCACGATCCCATTCACAATAGCCACACAAAAAATGAAATACCCGGCCATCTTCCTAACCAGAGAAGTGAAAGACCTTTACAATGAGAACAACAAAACTCTGCTCAAAGAAATCCAAGAAGACTCAAACAGATGGAAAGATATTCCATGCTCCTGGATAGGAAGAATCAACACGATTAAGATGTCCCTCCTACCCCAGGCAACTTACAGATTCTGCGCAATACCCATTAAATTGCCAACATCATGGCTGCTTCAGAAACATCAACTGGCAGGAAGTCGGAGGTGTGGCTGCCACTGCTATGTGCCCAGGATGATTGTGTTTTAGGGTCAGTGTCCGGCAGCTCCGGATCCATGCGACCTGCAGCGATGGTGTCACCGGGTCATCAATAACGTCCCCTACTACCAAACCAACAACCTTCTCTGCTTCAGCTTCGGTGTCGCTCTGGCCCGGTACATGCGCCTGCTTCACACGCCCCTAAGCATGCTGGCTGTGGGACAGCTTTCGGCGTGTGGGTGTGGGTGGCTGAGACCCAGCCTGGCCTCAGTGCTGGCCGTTGGTGGTCTCGTTCTCTGGGTCACGGGCGGCACCTGCATCTCCCTGCTCAGTATTGCCCGACCGGCGCTTCCAATCCTGGGGCATGCCTCGCCATGCCTGCGCAACCCTGAGGACAAGACGGAGGAGATAGAGAACGCTGGTCTCAAGTGGACGCCAGTGGGTCAGCTCCTCCAGGCGCTGGGGCAAGAGCAGAAGGCTGGATCCTGGGGCCTGGGATCTGTACCCAGAACCCCCAGAATCCCACCCCACTGCATACCTGGGACCCAGAGGCCTTTAACAGCCTTTAAAATAGGAGTCTAGGGTCACCTGCCCAGTCAAGGAAAAAAAGAAAAAAAGAAAAAAAAAGACATCTGTGACCGCCCTACCTCCCCCCTCCGCCGTCTCAAACGAGGATATTCCTCACACCCAGTTCCCCATTATCTAGAGACCAGGCCTTCCCCGGCCCTAAAACTGGGTCTGGAGACCACAGCATCCAAGGCCAATTTTGATCTGTGGACCCAGAAACATCCCCTCACCCAAATCTGGGACCCCCCCTTCTCCCATGCACAGCCCCAAAACTGGGGCCTGGGGTAAGACATTCTCAACGCTTTTCCAAACCCCACTCCGACTTCCAACCCAGGTCAAGGCATTACCCAATCTTGAACCCAAAACCCCGTGTCCCAGCCCCATTTGGGTAGAGTCTGGTATCCTGACTCTGTTGAACCCTTAGATCAAGGGGACTCTGACCTTCACCAGTCCCACTTGCCTCCGTTCAGCTCCGCTGAAAGATTTTGCCGGGGAGGGGTGGTTCAGGGTGGGGGTTGGCCTCAACAGGGAATGGGACAGTTATATATCAGTGTTGCTGCAACAATAAAAACTGTTGCATCTCTTAAGCCAAAAAAAATTGTCAGCATTATTCTTCTCAGACCTGGAAACGACAATATAGAAATTCATATGGAAACATAAACAAACATGAATAGCCAAAACAATACTTAGCAAAAGAAACAAAGCAGGAGGTATCAAAATCAAACTTTACTTCAAACTTTACTATAAGGCTACAATAATCAAAACAGCCTGATATTGGTGTAAGAACTGGCATATGGACCAATGGGACAGAATAGAGATTCTGGAAGCAAAGCCTTAATTCTCAACCAATTCATCATTGACAAAGCATCCAACAATAGCCACTGGGGAGAAGAGCACCTATTCAGTAAATGGTACTGGGAAAACTGGCTGATCACATGCAGAAGATTGAAACAGGACCTATCACCATACACAAAAATTAACTAAATGGGTCAAAGACCTAAATGTAAAACCTCAACTATAAGAACCTTAGAAAATGCAGGAGATACTCTTATGGAAATTGTAACTGGCAACCAATTCCTTTATCAAAACCCCAAGTGCCCAAGCCATAAGAGATAAGATAGACAAGTGGGACCTCATCAGACTGACAAGCTTCTGAAAAGCCAAATAAACCATCAAGAGAGCAAGGAGATAGCCTACAGAATGGGAAAAAATATTTGCCAACTGTTTATCTGACAAAGTCCTAACATCCAGGATGTACAAGTAATTCAAATGTGCCAAAAGGAAGAAAACAAACAGCCCCATTAAAAAGTGGGCAAAAGACATGAATAGTCACTTCTTAAAAGAAGATATACGGGCAGCCAACAGACGCATGAAAAAATGCTCAACCTCACTAATCGTCAGAGAAATGCAAATCAAAATCACATCAAGATACCACCTAGCCCCAGTAAGAATGGCCATCATTAATAGAACAAACAACAGATGCTGGTGAGGATAAGGAGAAAGGGGAATGGTTCTACACTGCCAGTGGGAATGCAAATTAGTACAACCTCTTTGGAAAACAGTGTGCTGATTTCCGAAAGAACTAGAAATTGACCTTTCAAATTGCTGGGGATTCCCAGAAATCCCCCTACTGGGAATACACCTGGAGGAACTCAAACCATTTTACAAAAAAGATACCTGCACACACATGTTTACTGCAGCACTTATTCACAACAGCAAAACCATAGAACCAACTGTGCTGCCCATGGAAACTGAACTGGATAAAACAAATGTGGTGCATATACACGATGGAGTGTTATGCAGCCATAAAGACGGACAAACATAAGGACTTCGCAACAACTTGGATGGATTTAGAGTCTCTCATACTCAGTGATCTATCACAGAAACAAAGAACCGAGTACCACATGTTCTCACTCATAAGTGAACCCTGAGCATTTGCCATAATACTATAAGAAGGGAATTGGCAGTAGCAGGATACTGCCGGGGTGGCGGGGTGTGGACACAACATCCATAAGGGTAACTGGTCTCAAACCAGGCAAAGTGGGGACCAAATGGAGGCCCAAACTTTATCTGTATGATGACTACTTGTCTACCTGACCTTGAATTGTACCCCACATCTTTTTTTTTTTTTTTTGAGTTGGCGTCTCACTCCGTTGCCCAGACTGGAGTGCAGTGGCCACTCCCGGCCACCGCAGCCTCGACCTGCTGGGCTCCGGCGATCCTTCCGCCTCAGCCTTCCAAGTAGCTGGAACTACAGGCACACGCTACCACGCCTGGCTAATTTTTTTGATTTATTGTAGAGATGAGTTCTCATCAAGTTGCCCGGGCGGGTCTCGAACCCGCGGGCTCAGGGAATTCACTCACCTCGGCCTCCCAAGGCACGGAATTACAGGCTGAGCCACCGAGCCCGGCTGTACCCCACAGCTTTAAAATAAAATTAAAAAGATCTCTTTTAAAGATCATCATTGAAGTCTCAATTTTTAAATATCATTATTTATTTTCAGTCTCAGTCTATTCTTTGTTGCATTTAGATTTAACATAACAAACTTTTTTTTTTTTTTGAGTCAAAGTCTCACTTAATTGCCCAGGTTGAAGGGCAGTGCGTGGAATGCTCATGGCTACTGCAGCTTCAATCTGCTGGAGTCAAGTGATCCTTCCACCTCAGCTTTGCAAATAGCTGGAACTACAGATGTGCACCACCATGCACAGGTTTTTTTTTTTCAATTGTGGAGACAAGGCCTCCCCAAGTTGCCCAGGCTGGTCTTGAATCCCTGGGCTCAGGCAATCCTCTTGCCTTCTCCTCCCAGAGGGCTGGGATTACAGGCATGAACCACTCTACCTGGCCTCATTACAAACATTTTTGAATGCTTTCTAGGTGCTGTGCTAAGTGACCCTGTAGGCCAAAACAGTATATATGATTTTTGTAATCTGTAATTTTTTTTGTGATGTGGCTTATAGTTATTTATGTATTTATTTATTTCATTGGTACATGACATTTTACATATTTTGGGACATATATATGAGCATTTGTTACATGCATAGAAGATGTAATGATCAAGTCAGGATATCTGGGGCATCCATCACCCTGCATATTTATCATTTCTATGTGTTGATATTATTTCAACTCCTCTCTCGTAGTTACTCTGAAGTATACAAAGTATTGTTGCTAAGTATAGTCACTCTAATCTGCTATCAAACAGAACTTTGTCCTTGAATCTAACTATAGAGCATCAATCAATTTTTCTTCTTCTCTCCTTCCCACCTGCCCATCCCAGATCCTCCCCAATCTCTTGTGTCTATCAGTCTATTCTCCAAGTCAAGGAAATCAAGTTTCGCGCCTCCCACATATGAGTGAGAACACATAGTATTTGTCTTTCTGTGCCTGGCTTATTTCCACGAACGTAATGACTCCCACTTCCAACCGTGTTGCTGCAAAGAACATGACTACATTCTTTTTTTGTGGAAAAATAGTATTCCATGGTATATATTTACCACATTTTTTTTATCCATTCATTCACTGATAGACACTTAGGTTGATTACATAGCTTTGCTATTGTGAACAGTGCTGCAATAAACATGCAAATGCAGGTATCCTTTTGATATATGGATCCTCGTCAGCATCTGTTATTTTTTGTCTTTTTAATAATTGCCATTTTAACTGGGGTGAGATGGGATCTTGTGGTTTTGATTTGCATTTCCCTGATGATTCATGATGTTGAACATTTTTTGATGTACCTGTTGGCCATTTGTATATCTTCTTTTGAGAAATGTTCATTTATATCCTTTGCCCATGTTTAATGGGATTATTATTATTTCTTTGCTGTTGAATTGCTTAGGTTTCTTGTATATTCTGAATATTAGTCTCCTGTTGGATGAATAGTTTGCAAATATTTTAGGAAGTTTTCATCTATTATTTCATTAACTAGGTTATTGAACCCTTTCATTCTCTCTTTACCTTCCAGGGTACCAATAATTCATAATTCATAATTTGGTTGTTTTATAGTGTCCCATATATCACAGAGACTTTATTCATGCTTTTACATTATTTTTTTCTCTATTTTTGTCTGACTGGGTTATTTCAAAAGACCTGTTTTAAAGTTCTGAGATTCTTTCTTCTGCTTGATCTAGTTGATTGTGAAGTTTTTGAATGTATTTTGTATTTCATTCAGTAACTTTTTCACTACCACACTTACAAATAAATGGTATCTATCTCTTTGGTAATTTCTCATTCACATGCTGAATTGCTTTTCTGATTTCTTTGTGTTATTTTTTGAAATTCTCTTTTTTTTCACTGAGCTCCTTTGGTTTCAAAATTTTAAGCTCTTTTTCTAGGATTTCATGAATTTCTTTTTGATTGGAATCTGTTTCTGGAGAATTATTGTGTTCCTTTGGAGGTGTCCTATTATTTTCTTGCTCCTCCATGCTTCCTGTGTCCTTATATTGCGATCTGCGCATCTGGTGTAAGTCATTTCTTTCAATTTTTTGAATTTGCTTTCATGGGGGAGGATTTCTCCTGGAGCTGTATCAGTGGCGTTGGTTGGGTAATGCCCTTTTGACTTTCATTTGGGTGCACGCAGGAGAGCAGCGTCCAGGTAATTTCCTCGAGTGCGAACAGCCTCAGTAGCATCTGCGATATCTTCAGGGGCTTAGGGTGTGGTTATTAGTGGAGGCTGCGTTGAAATTTTGCTGGGGACAGAGATGCCAGGTGGGCCCACAGTGACAGTCAAAGGATCAGCATGCTTATTGTGGGGCCCCAAGCCAGCGTCGTGTATGCCGCCCCTGGGGTGAGTGGGCTCGGGAGGGCGGATTCTTGGGCCTCCAGGTGGCTTGCTCGGATGCCGTCAGTGGCGGTGGTGGTCTAGGCGGGTGAGTGGGTCCTCAGGCCTCTGGACGACTGGCATGGCGTGAGCGATGGCAGCGGCCGCAGCAGGATGATCCTCTGGGTGCTGGTGTCGGCCGTGGCTGCAGCCGGCTGGTCCGGACTTCTTCTAGGTGGCGTGTGTGCGTGTGTCCGTGTGTGTGGTGAGGGGGCTGTTGCCAGTGTGGTTGGTAGCGGGCTGGCTGGGCTGTCTTCAGGCTCCTGGGGGCGTGCCCAGAGGCCAGGGGTGGTCGAGTGGG
>NW_007251379.1:621466-650175 GCF_000164805.1 Carlito syrichta | reverse complement strand
AGAGCGGGGTGAGGGGCCCCGGCAGACCTAAGCGCTGAGGCTGGACGTCGGGGGGGCCGGGGCTGCGGCTCTCCGCCCAGAGAGTCGCTTTCAGGCGTCTCTTGCTCGGCGCCTGGCTGCGTGAGAAGCGAGCCGAGCGCGTCCGCGCGGGCCTGCGGGTGGGGCACAGGGAGCTCTCGGCGTCCAGAGCGCGCGCTCCGGGTACCTTTGTCCCGGGGGCGCCCTCCTTGCAGTGAGTTATAGTGCTCCACGTGGGCTAGAGCACCAGCGAGCCTGCAGAACTTTGGGTCCGGCCATCACTGTGCCGCAGTGGCCCTCTGGGTGGCCGCTGGGGGGCGGGGGTGTCAGTGGGTCTCCCCGAGAGTAGAGCGATGAGGGCTGCGGCTCCCTGGGCAGGAGGCAGCCTGGTGACGCCCGGCTGGCACGATGGTGCCTTGCCACAGTGGCTTAGGTCCTGGGCTGGTGGATGTGTGCCTCGGCATCAGTTCAGTGTCTGGTCCAGAGTCCTCGGGGGGCCTCCAGTCCATGCTGGTCTCAGGGTTCGGTGGGTGGAGGAGCGCTCCCGTGGCTGGGTTTGCAGCTCTCTGCTGAGACGCTCTCTTTACCCTTTCCCCGAAGTAGGGAGCCTCTCTGGACTCCTGGGGAAGTCCATTGTTCTCTCCTAGGTGTTCTATTTTAGGTGCTATTATCTGTTTGCAATTCTGGTTCTTTCTAGAGAGGGTAAGTGTCCAGTGTCTCTAGTCAGCTATCTTGAACCTAATCTATAATTTTAAAGCAGTTTTCTTCGGCTACTGCTTCCTAGGCTTCTTTGCACAGTCCCAAGTTTGCCTTATCCTCCCAAATTATTTCCACAGGGTTTTGCCCTTGCCCTTCCAGACTCTGCTTTTGGGCAACGCCATCTATTAAATAGGTTTCAAATGCCATCTTTCTGTGGATGACTTCCAAATTTATGTTACCAAGGTCTGTTCCTTCTCCAGCAGGATCAGATGTTGTGTAATTCAGCCCTGAGTTAGATCAAGCGAGCTGAGGCAAAGTATGGCTGGTCCTTGCTGTGCTTACCTGGGTCCGCTGGGGGATGGACGCTAAGATGTGTGTAAGGAACAGGCTGAATGTTCTTTGTGTTCTAATGCCCTCTCTGCCCCAAAGAGGCTTGATTTGACCAGACCAAATTAAATGAAGTTGGGCCTAGTAAAAACTTGAAGTGAAGGGTAGGAAATGATTAGTTCATTGTAGTGGTTTGTACAAGCCGGGGAATCAGAATGGTTGGATTCAAATCCTGACTCTACTGGGTACTCACTGTGTGCTCTTACTCAAGCTTAGTGAATAGTTCTCTCTACCTCTGGTTCCTTATATGCA
This sequence comes from Carlito syrichta, assembly GCF_000164805.1. Taxonomy (NCBI): domain Eukaryota; kingdom Metazoa; phylum Chordata; class Mammalia; order Primates; family Tarsiidae; genus Carlito; species Carlito syrichta. The sequence goes on along the minus strand of NW_007251379.1, from coordinate 648,819 downwards.
AAAGAAGATAATAATCAGATTCTTTCCCTGTGGTTTCCATGTGAACTAAGTGAGCTAATACATGGAAATGCTGAGCTCTGCACATAGTGAAGACTCACTAAATCTTAGCTATCTCAGGTCGTTGGCTTGTTTTTCTCTTAAAAGAAAGAAGGTCTTTTGCGAGAAGTTTGTGGCAGAGAGCAAAAGGCATTAATGTGGAATGCTCTGTCTTTTGTGAAGCAAAATGCTAAGCCCAGGTCTGGGTCTTTGTGGCAGGGACTCTGTTTATTGCTCATTATGAATGGGGTGATGAGAAGAAGGTGGGTTAGAGACTAGAGAAAAGCTTTAAGATGAAGTTTATCCTGTTTTCTGGGCCCGGCTTGAGGAAAGCTGATTAAATGAGGCTGGGGTTGAACAGAGCTGCCCTACTTAAGACTTTTGTCAGCACTTTCTTTGTAGATTCTAATTTTCAGGGCCTAGAAATGGCTGTGTTGAAAATGTTCTCTGAGGGCTTGAGGTTGACTGGAAGATCTTTAATCAGGCACCAAATAATCTTGCCGAGATTTAAAAGAGGAGGAGAGAAAGAAGGAAAGGAAATATTGAAATGAGAATTAAAGTGGAAGAAAGAGAGAAAAGAGGAGAGCAGAGAGGGAAGGTTTAGGGAAAAGGAAGAACAGAGAAAGAAGAATTCTTTTTAGAGAATCTCAGACGTGCACTTGAAAATAGCTCCTAGGTTTCGGGCATTTGTCCCTTGTGTCGCCTATTTGCCCAGGCCCTACATTGTTATAATTAATTGAAAATAGCTCGACCACAGAGCTTCCTGCTCTCTGTCTGTCCCTATGGGGAGTTCCCTGCACCCACAGGCTGACACACAGTCATTTGCCTGTCTTTCCCCTTTATTTAGGCCAACGTGAGTTGACTAAACTTCTTTTCTGTCAAAGATTTGTACCAGCCCGATCTCTGACTTCTTTCAGATTCTGAACCAATGTTGTCAGTTCCCAGGAAGGAGCTTCGATTCTCTTCTTGGAGGCCGCTGAGTGGGTGAGACTTGTGCAAGGAACCACAAAGGGAAACAAGAAGGCCACCATCAGGTCTCACTCTCCGGACACCCGCCCAGTCCTTCTGGGGAGTTGGGTTCCCTCAGCACGAGGACTCCCAATCTCTGAGGTGGGGCTGTGCTGATGACTTGAGCAGGTCTGGGGCAGGCATGCACCAGAAAGTTAGGGGAGGCTGGGCTCCACATTTCAGGAAAGTTGGAAGTTCTTACCATGCACTAAGGAATACTCGTCGGGGACGGCCTCTTCTCTCTGTGCTCCTGATACAGGGACCCATGGATGTCCCTCTGTGTTGCCACAGCCCCTAGGGAAGGGCGTTGTGGGGATTCAGGCACGCCTGAGCACACGACTGAGTCCCCTTGTCTTCTGTGCACTCCCAGCAAGTCGCTTCAGGGGACCCTTGACTTCCCTGCAGACTAACCCAAAGATGCAAATCCCTCCTGACTCTCTCTCCTTGAACTCTAGAGTATCCGTGTAATTGTGAGTCTTGTGACTTGGACAGCTTTTGCAATGCATGGTGTCTTAGGCCTTGTAAACTTTCTTTACTCTTAATGTCACTATCTAAACGTAAAAGACGGCTGTAACTTAAGTTCTGTACAATGCTCTGCTAGCCGTGTGGCTAATGTCTAAGTAACCACAACTCTGGACTAGAAGAGTGAACTGTAAAAGCCTGGAGGGTGAGCAGAGCCATTTTAGAAAGACCTGGAGTCTGGCTCTGCTCCTTGGATTCGAACTCAGAACTCAGAAGTCAACTTCTTTCTACCAGTTCCCTACCCCTTGATTTACGGGTATCAAGGGGAGCCGCTGAGCGTCACTCGGACCATAACATTCCCACTCCGAGAACTGTAGATGTGGGCGCTCCATCATAAACACGGAGCCGCATTCCGGAGTCCCCCGGTCCCTTGAGTCCTTGGTCTAGCTCTCACAACACGGGCGGGAGTGGAGCTTGTGAAAAGGAAGCCTAAATGCCGACTGCAGGTGCCTCACGTCCTCTCCCTTCCCAAATGTCCCTAAAGCAGTTGCAGAGGCACAAGACACACACACACACACACACACACACACACACACGAGCAAGGAAGCGATTGTGGGTGGAAATGCCCCCTCTGCTTTTGGAAGACGGAACGTGGAGAGGGTACTGGCCACTGAGTCCACGAAGTAGAGGCGATGACGGCTGGAGCCTCCTCAGAGGGGGAAGAGATCATTGGCGCCGCAGAGTTTCAGACAGTCCCCAGACCCGGAAGGAGGCAGTTTTTTGTTTGAGGCAATTTGGTCCCAAGTCTGAGGGCAGAGTGGTCTGACTCCCAGCGCTCTTCTCCCTCACCCAGCTGGGCCAGCGCTCCACCGACTCTGAGGTGCAGAGGGGTGGGGTGTGGGGGAAGAAACACAGAGCTGAGGATGGGAAAGAGGCGGTGAAAACTCGTGTTAAATCGAACAGCATGCGGCTTGCCCTTTCCTACAGAGCTTGCAGCAATCTTGGATATGGCCACGGCAAAAGCAGGGGACAGGATGATGCTTCTTGGGGAGAATTTCAGGCCCCACCCAATGAAAGAGCCAGTTTATAATATGTCCTCCCCGTGTTAAGGATCACAAGTTGACCAGTCTCATGTAAGTACACAGTATCTCCAATCAACTTTTGGAAATTTGTTTCTAAACCTGAATGGCCATGCAAGGAAGCAAGACATTTGCAAAACTCTTCCAATCTGTAATAAAAAAGCCAAAGTAAAGAATGTAGAATGCCCCCACTCTCCAAGAAGAAGAAACCATGCAAGGAGCAAAATACAATCTATAATATGCATAATTATGTTTCAAGAGAGATGAGAAAAATTTTACGCAGGTACTTACATTGTAAAGCTGATATTAAGGGACACATTTGCAATGTTAAATGGCCAGAATCTGGGAGGAAGGGAGAGGGGTGAGTGCTTGTATCTGACCCCTGATGTTTGGCCCCTGGGCACAGGTAGGCTCTAGAGAGCCAGATCCAAGTAAATGATTAATGAGAGCCCCTTAGTTGCCAAAGGCCAGGGTGAAGCCAGGTCAAAGGATGCAACGGGGATCTCCAGTCCAGGTGGGAGTTTCTGCTACCTCTCCTGGAACCTGGACTAATGAGCCCACCTGTGGGCCAGCTGCCTCTGCTGAGCTGTCATCTCTTCCACAGTCACTGCAGGGGGGACCACCGCTCGCTTCCCGGAGCCTGGTCCTGGTGGAATGGAAGGCTGCAGAAGTCTTTCAGGCGCTGGATCGAAAACCAAGAAGGAGCACTGGAAATCCTTACTGCTGCACATGGGAACCGGTGCAAGCAAAGGTGGCGGAGATGGTGTCTCACTTCTGCTTCTGCCCCACACCTGTGTGTGGCTGGACAGACAACTGCAATGGGCAGATCACTCACCCAGGAAAGGCTTGAGTGAAGAGATTAGAAAGACATAGTAAAAGTTTGTTTGAAGGTTACTATTTTCCATGGAGAGAGACGTATAAACTGGTTCCTATGGAGCCCCGATTTTTCCTAGGGAGGGTAAAATAAGTCTCCCCAGACAAAGGTTATGAGATATTTTCTCTCTCTCATTGACATATAATTGGCAGAAAAGAGCTGGGAAGAGGAGGCTCTGAAGACTTTGACCCAAACAATCTGGGGAAGAAGTGATCCCTTAGTCTCTTAACAGCAGGTGACATCCTTCAGGATAATATCAGCACCGACAGGGTAAATGACCAGAGGCAGGAATTAGCACGAGTCTCAGAGTCAGAAAAACCCAGTTTTAGCTCTTCCAACCTTAATAGCTTTGTGAGAGACACTGTAGCTTCTATGGGCCTTAGTGTCCCCCCGTGTAAACGGTTACTCGGAATTGCTGCAGCAATTAAATGGGAATTCATTCATCTCGTTTATTCGACAAGTCTTACGTTGTTAGCTTCAGACTTTTTGGCACCCATCTTGTGTCAGGTGCTGTGCTATGGATGCCGTGAAAGAACTTGGCACCACACAGAAGCTAACAAATGTTAGTTTCTCTTCTCAGACTGTTTCTCTCTTTTAGTATTTGATAGTCCTCATCGGGGCCACATGAATTCAGAGCCTCGATGTATTGGAGTAGGGTTGGCTGTCTGGAAGGGAGGAGAAAGTCACTGCGGATCATCACTCATGCTCTGGCTTGCAGTAAGAGTGTTCTGGCAATATTTCCATCCTTCAGACCTGTCTGCTTTGATTTAACTGTTCTGAACTCTGACCCTTCTACCAGGCAACCACCATTTCCACTCAGCCTGCCTGGTCCTGGCATCTCTAACCAGGGCTCAGATCCATCTTGGAGACACCACTTATGGGGGCAAGGGGCCCTTCCGTATCGTGGCCTTTGCTCTGTGGGCCGTTGGAACTGAGGTCACCTCTTCTCCTCGGAGGCAGGGATGGTCTGACGGGTGCCCGGAGTCAGACGGCTGTCTGCTTAGAACTTGACAGAAAGCCGCTGAGCAAGGATGACTCGTGACTTAATGGATGTTAATTACTGCTCGCAGCATCCCTGAAGGTCAGAGGACAGGAGGATTCTGACGTCAGGTCTGACATGCTGGGGCTGGCGGCGGGCTGGCGCTTCCATTTGATTAGGGTTGTGGTTAGTGCAGCCCAGTCGGAGGGACCCACGTGGCAAGTCTTGCCGAACTTGCGGAAGGACAGCCACTTTTTTTAGTGGCATTTACGTGGTGAACTCTGGTCTTTGTTTCCCACATCCATCCCCCTTCCCATCTCTCACCTCAGTGTGAACCTGTACCCCCGAGAGGCACAGAGCCTAGTTTCTGAGTTCCACCTTTCTTGATGGAATGAAAACTCACAAGTCTAGAGAGTGCGGCTTTATCCCGAGTTTTCATTTATCAAATCCCTATGTTGTAGCCTCGCGACACTTCTACTGAAGTGTAGAGGCAGATTAAAAAGCAAGAGTAATTAATAACATTACAAATTGGAGAGGCAAATGGCAGTCCGCTGAATGCTAACCTCCGGTTCCTGCAATAAAGCAGAGATTTGTAGAAACTTCTTCGCAGTGTATCATTTTAAAACACTATCTCCTAAGCGCTCGTTAGTTCCGTTTTAGTCTAGGTGGCATGTGGAAGGAGTCCGTTGTTAATATGTATTGGGATTGAAGCGCACTCTTCAGTGCTGCATGCCGAGGGGAAGCGCCTTGCGATATTAACAAAGCACAGATACGCCATGGGGGGGGCGGTGATGGGGGGGGATGGGCGGTGCCTCCCCTCTTCTGCGGTAGCTGGGTAATGATTCCCTCTGGGGTGGTGCAGGACAGCGCGGACAGAAGCAGCCTCACATCATCTTCGGCTGTGGCTTTACACTTGCATTCCAGGGCAGGTTGGGGAAAAGTTACCTGGCAGAAAAAATAGCGGGCAGGTTTTCCCTCTTGTTGAGTGAGGAGTTTAACATCGCAAAGACAGCCTTCAGCTGAGGCATCGCCGGGTGAGGAACACTTGGCCTTTCTCCACTTCTGTGGCCGATCCGTCAAGACAGAGGGCAGTGTCTCCAAAAGAGGGCTCTGGAGGTGAGCACAGTCAAGCCAGAGGAAGGGCTTTCACTTCTGGCTTCACGAGTCCGTGGACGCAGCCAAAGACACCGCTGGTGCCTTGGACTTTCGGATCTAGACAAGATGACAGGGCCACAGTTTAGAGGCTTTTCCACAGGTGGAGTGAATAAAGCCTTCATTCCTGTTTAACTGCACTCGTGTTCGTATTGGAGATTCTCACTGAGAAATATTTTAAAATTCCATAGCAAAAGTTTTATTTTGCATTAATTTTCATTTTTTTTTTTTTGGATTCAGAGTCTCCTGCTGTGGCTCAGGCTGAGGGGCAGTGGCATGATCGTGACCACCACAGCCCTGACCTGCTGAGTTCAGGCCATCCTCGCACCTCAGCCTTCCAAGGAACGGGAACTATAGGCACGCACCACCACCCCTGGCTAATTTTTTGGTTTATCATCGAGATGAGGGCTCACCAAGTTGCTCAGGCTGGTCTTGAACTTCTGTGCTTTGGCAATCCTCTCGCCTTCGCCTCCCAAAGTGCTGGGATAACTGTTGTAAGCCACCATGCCTGGCTCGTTGTATTTTTTAAACCATTTTATTAAGATATAATTTACATCGAGTTAAACCCACCCTAGTGGACAATTCTGTGGGTTTTGACAAACACAGAGTCGTGTAACCAACAGCTAGCCAAAATATACACTGGTCCCGTCGCTGCACGCAATTTGAGTGTCCCTTGGTGTTCAGTTCCTCAGCTTTTGGCCACCACTGACCTGTTTCCTGCCTCTGTGGCGTTGTCAAGTCTTCCAGGACATCCTGTAAAGGGAATCCTGGGTGGCTTCTTTAGTCCAGCCTCTTTCACTGAACATACTCCGCTTGAGATTCATGCTTTTTGCTGTGTATATTAGTCATCTGTTCCTTTTTACATGCTAAGTATTCCATGGATGTACCCCAGTTTGGTTATTCATTCCCTAGTATGGGGATGTCTGTGTTGTTTTCAGGTTTTGGCAATTACACATAAGGGCACCTGTTTACAGGTTTTTGAGTGACTATACTTTTTATTTCACTTGGGTCAACAGCCAGCCATGGGATGACTGAGTTGTGTGGTAAGTGCATGTTTCACCTTCTAAGATCTGCCAGACTATTTTCCAAAGTGAGTATATTTTATTTTCACCAAAAAAAGGATGAAATTTCCAGTGTCTCACATCCTTGACAGCACTTAATATTCTCAATTTTAACTGAATCATTATTATAGATGTTGACTGGTATATCATCATGGTTTTCATTTGTATTTTTTTTTTTGAGTTGGCATCTCACTCTGTTGCCCAGACTGGAGTGCAGTGGCACGCTCCTGGCTCTCTCAGTCTCAACCTGCTGGGCTCCGGTGAGCCTTCTGCTTCAGCCTTCCAAATAGCCAGAACTACAGGCGCGCGCTACCACACTTGGCTAATTTTTTGATTTATTGTAGAGATGAGGTCTTGTCAAGTTGCCCAGACGGGTCTTGAACCCGCAGGCTCAGGCAATCCACTCACCTCAGCCTCCCAAAGCGCGGGATTATAGGCTGAGCCACCGAGCCCCACTTAATTTGTATTTCTATCATGAGTGATGATGTTGAGCATCTTTTCATATTTTCTGCCATGTATAGACCACCTTTGATTCAGTGTCTGTTCATCTTTTGCCCATTTAAAAACAATTTGTTACCCTGCAATCCCCCTACTGGGAATATACCTGGAAGACCTCAAATCACTCTATAGAAAAGATACCTGCACACGTATGTTTATCGCAGCATTGTTCACAATAGCAAGAACATGGAACCATCCATGCTGTCCATCAAAAGAGGACCGGATAAAAAAATGTACATATACACAATGGAATATTACACAGCCATAAAGAAGAACAAAATCATGAACTTCACAGCAATGTGGATGAACTTAGAGTCTATAATACTGAGTGATCTTTCACAGAAACAAATAGCTGAGTATCACATGTTCCTACTCATAAGCGGACCTTGAACCACTATATTGTAATACTGTAAGAAAAGGGTTGACAGTAGCAGGAAACTGCAGGGGGTGAGGGGGCCGGGAGGTGGGATTGGCAGTCGTGGGAATCTGCCTGGGAAGGGAAGGCACACCTCCTCCACAAGGGGACCCGCACAATGAATATTTGTATACCTAACCCTGAATTGTACCCTCACAATTTTAAAATAAAAAAATTAAAAGTAAAAAGCAAAACAAATTGTTTGCTAATTTGATAGAGAAAGGGGTATTTTGTTTTGTTTTAATTTTTTTTTCAGCTGGGTTGATGTTTTCAACTGTTGGCTCTACCCTTCCCTTCCCCAACAAAGACCTTAGCCTCCTGAAAGACATTGAGATCAACATTTAGTGTGAACAGAGTCACATTTTCTCTAAGTTAGACGGCAAAAAACTAGATATGGAACATTTTTCTGGATGTCTTTGGAAATAAAAAATAACTGCTTCCATTCCCTCTGGAGGAGCCTACCCCATCCAGTGAAATGGGGTCATTAAGCCAAGTTCTTCTTTATAGGAGAAGCAACAGCCATAGACGCTTCTTTTAAGAGGGTAACTTGTTTTTCCTAGAGCTATAAGACACCAGAGGATTATAGAATTCTGGTTTTTAAAACAGCCCTCGGATTTCCTCTGGGCAAATATTGATTATTTGTGACTTGGAGTCTTAAATCAAGGGAGAAAACATGCTTCAGATGTCATTTAAAAAATAAGAAGTTGATGTGCCTGTAAAATTGACACAGTTATTTCAGATAGAAAACAAGTAGAAGCGACAGCAACCTGCACTATTTACCAGATTGAAAAAAAAAATAACCCTGATCTCAAAATGCTTTACTATTTTGATGGAATATCCTTGTAGTGGACTTTCAGGATTTTTTTTTTTTTTGCAGATCCCAGTATTTCTTTCCTTCTGCATCCCCCTTCTTTTCCATGCCATTTCTCCTCTGCCCCTCAGATGGGCCCTCAGCAGCCATGTGTGTAGTGTCTCACCCCAACTCTTGTCCAGAACTGATGTGATCAGAGATGGGTACCTGACTCAACTGGGTCAATTGGATCTTCTCGATTGCTGCTGAATCTGACGTGATGTAAATTTCAGAGGTGTGGCATTTCCTGCCACGTAGACACATGATTACAGAAATCCAGTCTACAAAAACAAAAAATAAAGCATTAAAAGAGGCTGATTCTCGGAAAGACCAAGATGTAAGACAAAGAAAGGACACTGCCTAGATAAAGCTCACTCCCCTAGATGGTTCAGGTCTCAGTTTCTACACTTTTCCAAGGTTTTTCTATGCTTGAAAATCATGATAACCTTCAATGTGCTTTCATTTAACTCCCACTCAGATTAAAGGTAGTTTAAGTTGGCTTCTAATATTGCAGTCGAGAGAGTCTCAACTGGGATAGCATTAGGAAACCCTTCCGTCTGAGTTGGCATCCTGCAAGAACTGTGAGTGGCAATGGACAGCAGGCTTCAACTTCATAATGTCAGGTGAGTAACTAAAATTGGGAGTAGAAACAGCTCATCTGAAGCTAGGACTAAATAGGGAAATGGAATCACTAATTTAGACTCGAGTCAGATTCTGAAGATCTTACATTTGGAATAAGTCTTGGAGTTTATATTGATCATTTTGTCCCACCATTCACATAGAATGCAAGGGCTCTCTCTTGAGTTCAGACAGTTGGCCTATCTAACCTCTGATTACGTCAGTTGGTTCAATTCAGGCTGTACACAGCCTTAGAAAGAGAAATGATGTTTTCCATTTTAAATGTCCTATTTCTTTCCCCTGACCTTCTTCCAGATATTTCAAGATGGCTGTTGCTCTCAATACTCTCTCGGGAGACTTCTCCTCATTCACTTCTGAGGCCATCAGTAGCTAATGAAGATATTTTTCCAGCAGCGTTCTGATTTGGATTCAGAAACATGGGTCAACGAGTTTCCCTTTGGTGTCCTGGTGGTCTGTCGATCAGTCATACTCCAAACTGTCTCACCTCATGTCTCTTCCAGGGCATGGTAGTCCACTAATAGAAAACCGTGAGTGTCTGGGGCAAGGACGTTTTTGAGAATGTGAAGAAGACTTCCCCCCTGGGGCAGACTCTGCTAATATCAAGCGTCAGCCCTACCGTCTGGGGACCCACATAGCCTAATGGTGGGGAGCAGGCAAAGGAGGCACCTATAATGACATCTGGACAGAGTGATGATCAGCCTATTTGGCGAACCGAGTAACCAGCTCAAAGCTGTTTTTTTTAAAAATAAAGATCACGCCCCTTTCCCCAACTAGAAAGAAAGTAATCTTGAAGTCTGTGATTGGATTTCCCACCCCTCACTTCACAATAGTCAATAAAAGGTCTCCAAGAACTGCACCATTTTGCAGCTGGTTTTAAAGTGTCACAGACCACCTGGAATTGGAAGTTCTTGGAACTTTAGAGGTGTTGGGCTGTGTCAGCCTGATGAATTATGTAAAACTTGTTTTCCCTGAGTATTATTAATCATCCTCAAGCAAATGAAGACATGCTAATTAATTTGTGGTGGTTTTCACCTGCAAATGCCAAAGGAACTAAACTAAATTAAATCTTCTATTCTCTTCAAGACCAGCACCCTGTTAAATACTCTATGACTTATCAAATTCAACGCGAAAGATATGGTTCTTTTGAAATGCAGTTTGCCTGCAGTTTCAAAATTTTAAGGGCTCTTTCTTGAATGTGTAGCCCAAAGTTTTGCACATAACGACCTGGAAAATGAATGGATGGAATTAAATTCTGTGGTATACAGAGACCCCAGAATATACCAGACTCTGTATTTGATGGCTTACCCATGTTATCTCATAGGTAGGTGTTACCAAAGCCTAGAGGTAGGTATTATGATTCTAACTGTACAAAGAAGGAAGCAAGGTCAGGGACTTTACATAGATTCCCCAGGCCACACGGTTCGTATGCAGGAAGCTCAGATGCAAACCTAGGTCTGTCCAACTTCGTGGTCCACGCTCCTTCCACTGTGCCATGCTCCTCCCGAGAAGACAATCCATGGTGCATAGGAACTTTCCCCAGCCAGATGCCCAGCACTGTGCACTGTAGACTCTGTACTGTATTTTCAGAATTAGGATTTTCCATTTAATTTTCCCATTAGTGAAAAGGCTCAAAGAAAAGAATTTTACAGTCTTCTAATGATTTTCCTTAGAACAAGAAAGAAAATCTGTACAATGCTACCCCCTTCTCACCCTCAACTACACGTGTACTTTGGCATTTCCAAGCCAGCTCATTCCCCTTGGTAACCACTACAATATTGTTGCTCAGTTTAGACACACCTTTTGATTCGTGGCCACAAGTCTGCTCTGTGAGCCGTGTGTAATGTGCTTCTGGAAGCAGGTGGTCTCTGAACATCCAAGCAGCATTCCAGGAAGATGGAGAGAAAGCAGTAAACTCTGAGTGGCCAGGTGGTTTGCAAAGGCTGGAAGCGGACATCTTGTACTCCTGTCTCAATCAAGGTCCCAGAGTCTCTTCTCCATCACCAGTGACTGTGAAAGTAACTTTGATACTTTTAAGTCCCTGTAAAAACTAAACAGAAGGCTCATCTGGGGGGAGTTTCCCATCCTTACCAGTGTTCTTCTTGGCAAGGACCTAGCATGCCCACAGAGGTGAGAATGTTGGTTAGCCCCCACAAGACTGCCAAGGCATCCGAGTGGAATCTTCTGACATATGTCCTCAATGCCCCAGCCAGGATGGACATGTTTGGCTAACATCGACTCCAGAGCTAGGCACACTCCAGGGAAGAGCCCAGGAAGCTGGGTCTTGGCCAAAGTGTCGTGGGTCTTTTTTGGGGGCATTTGGAACCTCCTTCCCTTTGTACAAGTCTGCCTTCTTTAAGGGCCTCAAAGGCACTCGAACTGCTGTTAGAGGAGGAAGCCCTATAGGACACTTTGCTGAAGACAAAGAGATTACGCAAACTGGCGCACACTCTGCTTCCTCTTAGGACGACACACAATCATCTTCACCTTTAGTTAGTCCTTTCATTTCATCCTCCCCAAATCACAGAAGCGCTGGTGCTCCCAGTGAAGATTTCAGACTTGTGCATCTCTCTTCTGCACCATTTCAAGCAACAGACATCCCCATTTTGTCAAAGAGCCAGTGAGATGTACAGGAGCGTACACTTCACACTCCAGACCCTTGTGTCTGTCACTAACTGTCACGTAGGCCAAGTCACATGCTCTCAGGCCACATTTTTCCTTCTCACCTGTCAAATGGGATGATCATGGGGCTGTTCTGAATGAAAACTCAATGTGAACGAAATGAGCACAGAGTCTGGCTATGGAGGGTGCGAAAAATGTCTGAAGTCTTTTGCTAAAGTGAAGACCACTGCTTTTTATTTCCAAAGTCCCCAGAGCCCTCCCTTATCACTCACTACATGCCACACATGTGCACGCAGCATTTCTCTGCGTGTTTTCCAGGCAAACACTCGCATATGACGCGTGAGTGCTTGTGAGTGGCGGTCAGCACTGGGTTACGAGTTTTCTTCACGTTTCTTCTCTGGCTCCATCCTACTCCATAGAATAGGACAAGAGAAACTTGGAGTAGAATCACATGGTATATTACTCTGTTCATCCCTGACTCTTAGTTAGAACTTGTTGCATGTACACAGATGCGCATATGTGCACACACACACACCCTTTACATTTTGTGTTCTCCCTTTTCCATTCCAGATGTCCTCACTGTATATGTTTTTCACTGTTGAGTGTGCTTTTGCTGCAATCAGAGATAGCGAGAGTGTCCACTTTGAGATGGCACAGTGATGCATGTGTTGGGTGATGTCAAGCACTCAAGAAAAATGAGAAGAATGCTCCCACCTTGGTGGGCAGGTCGAATGGGAAAGCAGGAAAGTTGTCTGGGGAGGAGTGACAGGGGAAAACAATATTGTTGCTTTCCCCAGAAAGAAAGAAGGGGGACTAGGTAGCGAAGGGTGAGTCTTCCTTTTCCTTGAGGCTGAATGGAGTAGGTCAACTGTCTCAGAAGGAAAACAAAGCAAGTCCCTCTGAGCTCTGTGGCCATCATAGGAAAAAAGTACTACCTTCTCTGTTCTGGGTCTATCTAAAGGTTTACATCCTCAATGAAGTAATCTCTCCTAGAGTCACTTCTGAATTTCATGAATTTGCTCTTATTTTTTCCCTAACCATTCTTGCAACAGTTCTATCTTCTCCTGGCTTTAAAGTATCTGGTAAGGCCAGCCAGACTCCATCTGTGTGAGTGCCGTGTTTACCTGACAACCTTGGTGTGGTAGACACCTCCAGGATGGCCCCAGCCACTCCTGCCGCATTGTATGCACCTTTGGGTAGTTCCCTCCCACAATGCACAGTGGTTTATCTTTGTAGCCACTAGGTCATGCAGAGGTGATAGCATGCCACTATCTGAGGTTAGATTCTAAAAGATGCTGCAGCATCTATTTTGACCACATCTCTCTTGGATACTGACTCTGGGGGATGCCAGCTGTCATGTCTTGAGGACACGCTGACATCGCTGTCGAGAAGCCCATGTGGCGAAAAACTGAGTCTCTGAGCAACAGCCATGTGAATAAGCCTTCTTGGAAGTGGATACCCCAGCCCTAATTGAGTCTGCAGAGGACTGAGGCCTCAGCTGACAACTTCACATAAGAAACCCTGAGTCAGAATCACCCAGGTAACCAGGTTCCGGATTCCTGACTTGCAGAAAGAGTAAGAAAAAAAATATTTGTTGTTTGAAACTCCTGTCAAAAATTGAGGAAGATCTGATATCTTACCCTCCTTGTAAGCTAACGCATTGTTTTATGTCCAAAACTGTATTATGGATACTAGTAGAAGTCACGACTCCTGAGTCAGAGACAAAAGACTGGTATTTTTCACAGCACAGCAGTCAGCTTGAACTCACATTCGCATTGGCTTCCCTTGCTCCCTAAACCCCAAAAGGGTGACGTGGGAGTGGGTACTGTGCATAGAGTGGGCTTGCCTCACAACTGAGGAAGCTCCATCTTAAGAAACCCCAATCTTTTATAAGAGCACTTCAAGATATTGCCCCAGAGGGAGACGTTATTTTTGTGATACTGGATGGCAAACCAGTTTGGCTTCTATCCCGGCGTGATATAGTATCTCTATCTTCCAACACTGCTGAATCAACAATCTGAAAAAGATAGTCTGGACTACAAGCAGTCAGTGCCTCTGCTCACAAGGAATTTGAAGTGCCCGGTGGAGACTTGTCTGCCAATACCCGGTGAGTTTCAGAATAATTTTCTGTGCATCAATTAATAACCAATCCAACGGGGATACCCGCGTCTAAGACTCACCTGTCAAAGTCACGGTATTGAGGGCGTGTGTAGTAGAGTTTTGTCTGTTAGTGGAGAATGAGTGCAAGGATCTTAGATTGGAGGAACAGGTGGAGGGACAAAAGGGCCCTTTGGTTTTGAACAGCAATAAAGAGGGAGAAGGGGAAAAAGAGACACAGAGAAGGGCCCAAAAGGTGGAATTGACTAAATTGACATGTTCAGCCTCCTCTCAAAACAAAGGTTTTACCTAGAGAATAGATTTGTAAAACAAGAGAAATCACTACTTAGCATCTTGCTATGTTTAAAACTCTCCCTTCAACTTTACTAGTAAACTACCTTCTTGCTGTGTCAGGGTGTTGCTCTGATTATTTTTCACACTTTTCCCTTCTGCTGAAGGAAACGAGGTGCCATTAATTTTGAGTCAATCCGTAGAGAACCAAACTTAGAGAATTCTCTTTTAAAGTCACATGAAAGTCCTTAAAAATTATTTTTGTTTACTTGTTTCATTCCATGAAAATTAAGGATCACATGATGGATATCTTGGGTTCTCTGTCCTTAGGTAATAACTTCTATTCTCCGTATAAGATAATTGAGGGGGCAAAGAATTAAGCATGATTTTAATTTGAAATGATACTTGGCCTTATGTTTCATTGAGTTTTAAGAATATTAAGCAGCCTTTCCTTCATGGAGTCACTTTTTAAAATGCAGAACAAATATAGTTGAAAGTTAAAAAAATAAGACCAAAAATGTGAATGAACTTCCACTAGCCCATAAGAAAAAGAGGACCTCAACAGATGACATTACTCCAGGCTTCACCCCGCTGGAATCTGTTGGTCAGACAGGGCTCAGGGATGCTTTTTTGAGATTTCTAGTATGTAATTCCAAAGCTGGCTGTCAGGATTTGCAGGAGGGGCCCTCTATGGTGCCCAGGGCAAGTTATAGCATTGCTTATAGCCTCGTGGATTTAAAAGCAGGTTAAATGTGAGTTATTTAATCCATCTCCTAGTTTCTTCATCTCTTAAATGGGAACAATAAGACTTATCTCAATGCTGTTGTGAAGTTTATTTTGTTTATTTGCTTTTAAAAGATGGTTTGAAAAGTAATCTTGTGAGATTTAAATGTCCTCAAGTAGACAAAGAGTTTAGCACTGTGCCTGGCTTTTAATAAGTGCTCAGTAAATTAAGGCTTGTATTATTACTAGGCATGCTCCTTCTTGGACTATATTATGTTGTTTCAAATGCAGTAGAGACCCATTAGATGACATCTGGCTCTGTGATGTTCCAGTTGATATTATCACAGGTCAGTGCATAGTTCTCATTTGTACAGAGGTCTCATTTATCCAATGTTAGGTTTCCGCATCTCTTTTCTGGCACATGGAAAAGTTTCTCAATAAATGCTGGCTCTTGATCTTGTCATTTGATATAGCAAAATAATAACTCCCACCCAATGGCCAAACTTAGCAAAGCCTGGCTATTCTCAAAGCACATTGGGTTCAAAGTTCTCTTAAGTGGGAAGGCTGTTTATGGAAAACTTTCCTAGAGGTAAGAAGTCTTAACGCGTTTAACCTGTTTTGTGTTTAAAAACCACAGACCTGGTCCAGGAGGAGGCCAGGACTGTGAATTGTCCTGCAGGTGTAACTAGGAGTGTAGGGCCCCAACCTTTTGCCCTTCGCGTGAGATCCTTTTATGGGGCCTCTGCTGCTATAGCCAGCAGGCATTGTCACACGCAGTCCTCCCAGGGGTTGTCACGGACTGAAGGCTATCATCTCTTCAAGATTTCACTGTCTGCTACTTTCAGAGAGTGAAAAGGCCTTTCATATCCGAGGGGCCTCACAGTGTCTGACAGTGTGGTAGATGCTGTCGGAGCCCCAGCCACATCTTGGCACCCACCATTCCTGCACCTCAGTGCTCTATGGCTCCCATCTGCAAAGACCTGTGACTCTTTGCTTAGAATTTTCTGACCATGGAAGACCTCTCAGCTCAAGTGTGGGGCAGGTGGGAAGTAAGGGGAGTGAGCCCTTGGAACTGAAGGACTTGATAGGTAAACGCCAAGCTCCCTTGCTCTTCAGGTGGGAAAAATCCAAGGCGTGTCTTGCACTGCCTTCCAGAGCTCCCCAATGTCCCCCACTTGCTGGGCCCCCACTTGCTGGCAGCGTGCTTGATAATGTTCTCTTCACCAGTGTCTTTCCCTTTCCTTTCTCAGCTCTCTGCTCCCTTAAGATGGCTTCCTGGGACACCTCCCACACAAACAACTCGGACTCATATGCTGTTTGGAGGAAGGCGACCTTGAACAAAGCATCCACTCTCATCGCCTCACTTCTTTCATCAGTAATAGTAATGTGTCCCGTGGGTGTTCACTCCTCAGAGCTCTCTTCTCTTTGTCTAACTCCTGCTCTCCGAGAACAGGAGGGGAAGAAAGAGGAGGCTGACTCTCCCCTCTACGGGGGGTTTCAGGCCTTTCATCGCCGTGATGCCTCATGTGAGTATGATGGCGTAGTAGTTCCATTTGACACGTGAAGACACCAAGGCCAGAGAGTTAACTATTTCAGCCGAGGTCACGCAGCGTCTAGATGGATGAGATAGGACTTGAGCCCAGGTTTTCCGGCTTTGTTCTAAAACGCTCTTGTTCCAGTCTATTTTTGAAGGCGTGATCAGATCAGGGGAGGGATGATGCTCCTCTCCTTGTGGCGCTATAAGTCTTTTAAAAGACGCATGAGTCATTCATCTCGCCAAAGTTTTAGTAGAACAAATGGAATACGTTTCAGCTCCATCCTGTGGGCTGCACGGCCCTACAGAACCTGGCTCGTGCTCACATCTCTGATCTGACCTTGTGACCCTGGCCACCGCCTCGCTCTGTTCTCGTCCAGCTGGCCTTCTCTGTGTCCTGGGCGTACACCAAGCTCCTCCCACCTCACGGTCAGCCTCTGTCCTTGCTGCTTCTTCGGTGTGGACTGCACTTCTTCAGGTCTTTGCAGGGTGACTTCCTTGTGTCATTCCAGTCTCAGGGCCAAGAGGGAGTCCCCGACCCTTTGAGCTAAAGTCCTTCTCTCTACCTTTCCCCAGACGTTTCCAACCCAGCTTGTCTTATAAAATTCTATTCAGTGCACTTACTTGCTTCTGACCTGTTTCCTAACCCCAGTGGCATGTAAGCTGGTCAAGGGCAGGGGCTTGCTTGCCTTGCTCATTGCTGTTTTCCCAGGGCCTAGAATAGCGCCTGGTACCTAGGTTTTGTCAAAGGAATACATACATAAATTAAATAGAGGTAGTAGAGAAGAAAAATTGTAAGCTTGTATCTGATAGGACCTTAAAACATATTTTGTGTATAAGTAAGATTTATTTACCCAACTCTTTGCAATCAGCAGAATTAATATAACTTGAAAGCAAATGCATCTTGCTGACATTTTGGAACCTGTGCGCACACATTAATACCAATCAATTTAAGTGTGTGTTTCACAGCCTGCCATTTGGATGAGAAATGCTGGAAACGGAGAAGGTGGACAACTTCTTAGCCTCTTTTTTTCCTGGCACATTTAATATCATTCCATTAAATTGGCTCTGGGTTTAATTAAAGGTTGTTTGGGGTAGAGAGAAAGTCTTAACAATCATTTACATCTTGGACTTCACTCAAAAAACAAAAAAGATGTTCTTGTGGTTAAACGGCCTGCAGTTTAAGTCCTCTGAAATCTAGCTTTTTGGTTTTCTTATGTCTATTTCTTGATGTTTGTATTTTTGATATTTGATGATGATGTTTTTTTAGAGGAAGTGGGAGACATGCCTGTATGCTTTTATTTCTCTGAATAACATTCCTTACTTTTTCTGAGTCTGAAGTTTATCCATTGGCATTGGAAAATTTGGAAAGTAAAGAAAACGTTCAGAAGATAGTAAAAATCATCCATAAGCCTATTTCTTAACAACTGTTAACATTTTGGTATTTTTTGAAGTTTCATTCCAGTTGTTATTCTGTGATTACGAATATCTATATGTAGTATGATTCTTCAACTATAAAATATTATCTATTATAAAATGCAGCATTGGCTTATTTATTATATTGCAAGAAAATCAAATAAAATTAAAGGCACATTTCTTTTTTTCTAAAAAAAAATGGCAATTGCGTGCCACTTTCTTTGTTTCCTTCTCACTATGAATCTAAGGTTTCTTCTAGATTGCTGTTGACCAACCATAATTCTGCATGTCATCCCTGCTTTGCGCTGCTCCCGTAATGTATGCTTCGAATCTTGACCCCTTTGACATCTCTATCCATAGTCTAAAGTCAAAGTAGAGTCTAAAAAAATACAGTTGACCTTTGCACAACATGGGTGTGAATGGTACGGGTCAACTTACATGTGGATTTTCTTCCATAAAAGTTACACCGCTTGTGCCTCTCCTGCCTCCCCTTCCATGTCCTCCACCTCTTCTGCTTCTCCCACCCCTGCGACAACTAGGCGGACACCTCTTCTTCCTCCTCCTCCTCAACCTACTCAATGTGAAGATGATGAGGACGAAGACCTTTTGTTAAATTTTTACAAAAAATTTTAAAGATGTGAGCACAATTCAGGGTGAGGTATACAAATGTTGACTATGCAGGTACCCTTGTTGATGAGGTGTGTCCCTCCCTCCCCTGGCAGTTTCCCACTCCTGCCAATTCCTTTCTTATAGTACTATGATCATTGTTCAAGGCTCGCTTATGAGTGAGAACTTGTGGTACACTGTTCTTTGTTTCTGGGATAGATCACTGAGTGTGATCAACTCTAAATCTATCCAAGTTGCTGGGAAGTCCATACGTTTGTCAGGATGGAGACCTTTTTAATAATCCACTTTCATTTATGAATAGTGAATACACTTTCTTTTCTTTATGATTTTCTTAATCACATTTTCTTTTCTCTAGCTGACTTCATTGCGAGAATATAACCTGTCATACACAAGACATACAAAATATGTGTTAATTGACTGTCGATGGGTAAGGCTTCCAGTCAACAGCAGGTAATTAGCAGTTGAGATTTTGGGGAGACAAAAGTTATATGTGAATTTTTGACTGTGTGAAGGTCAGCACTCTAACCCTCACATTGTTTAAGGGTCAACTGTAATGGAATTTTATACTTATTCCCTATTTTGTTAAACTCATAATTGTTTTCTTCTATTGAATTACACATCACAAGTTTCTCTTGAAACCCAGCCAGAAGCTTTTACTCATGGATTTTCCGTACCCAGATAATAGTCCTTCATAATGCATGAATCAGTCACACCAAACTCTCCCAGCTTTTAACATTTCATGATATATTTGGAGAGACTAGGCACTGTTCCCATATGCATTGCAAGAAATGACAAGCATGTCACAACTTAATCTATTTGGCAGCTTGTATGCTCTTTTTGATATAAATTATTTACCACATCCTAATTAAAAAAAAAATCAAGAGGTTAAAAATGCACCATAGAATCAAAGATATATGGTGTGTGTATAACAATGTGAATGCCTTTTTATTTCAGTATATTTTTTTCCAACTCTGCTGCACTTTAGAATCACATCACATGGATATTAAAAATAAATCTACCACAAAGCCATACCCAGTGGGAACGGACTTTGGAAAATACCTTGATAAGAAGCCCAAGATAGAAGGAAGGATCCAGAAAGAACTTTTATTCAGGAAACTCAGCTATGGAGGAGAATGTTTAGTGACTTTGCATGGGAAAAATGAGGGAATTCGTTTGATTTCTCTAAATAAGAAGAGGCAGAATAAAAGGAGGGTGAGGAAAGATGTGCTCATGAAATATGAAGTTGGGTGACCTAATGCACAAATGGTCCAGTGGAAGTTTTCCAGGGAGGGGGTATCTAAAAATAATTCTTAAATATGGTAATAAGCTGGGTACGATAGCTCACACCTGTCATCCCAGTACTTTGGTAGGCCAAGGTGAGAGGGTTGCCTAAACCCAGGAGTTTGAAGCCATCCTGGGCAACTTGGCGAGATCTCGTCTCTACAATAAATAAAAAAATTACCTGCATCTGGTGGTGCAAGCCTATAGTTCTAGCTACTTGGAAGGCTGAGGTGAAGGGATCACCTGAACCCAGTAGGCTGAGGCTGTGGTGGCTATGAGTATGCCACTACACTCCAACAAGGGCAACAGAGTGAGATGCCAACTCAAAAAAAAAAAGTAATAATGTTCAATTCATAATGGTTTGTACATTGTTATATGAACTTACTTCTCCTCCATCTTCCTTCAAAATGCTTGATTCTCTTATACTATTGAATGCTTTATGTAATTTCTCTCTTGGTAGAAATTGAGGGTAGCACTTAGCTAAAACTCTAAAGTCTGGGGTTGATGCAGGACAAAAAAGAGGACTGTGGAGCTGAGGTGACCATGATTAGATCCTCCCTCAGGAAATCTTAGCAAGGGTTTTGCTTTTCCATAAGGCATGGAAGTAGCAGTTTAAGCCAACTTAGTTCAACATGTAAATCTGGGGAATCTTCCCTTGACATGCCATTCAACACACACAAACATACTCTTAGATTTCTGTGTTCATATTCTAAAACAAACTGGAATCAGACTCTATGCCCAGTTTTGTATACTAGTTTTCTCACTTAATATAATGCTGTAAACATTTCCCTATATCATCATCAATTATTCTTAGAGAACATTAATTTTAATTATGGCCCACCTTATAAACATACTAAGATTTATTGAAACATTATCGTGGGGGATACAGTGTAGGGTAGTGTCAGTACTCAGAATCTGAAGTCTGGTACCCCGTCTTCGTGGCACCAGCGGGGCTGCTTGGTGAAACATTCCCATATGACTGCTTTGGAGTTGACACAACATTATCCTTTACAAAGGAATTTGAAGTTTCAATGGCTGAAATTGTTCAGAATTTTTAAAATGTATGTTTCTTTGATGATTAGTGAGTCTGAACTCCACTTTACTTGCTATTAGCATTTTACCAATTGATTCTTCTCAAATCAGTGTTACAGAATTAGCATGTTAATTTATTTGAATGTGTCCATGTTGCTCTGTTGAAAAAGAAAGTTATCAATCATCGTAAAGAAAGCAGATCTGCCTCAAGGAAGTGATGTTTTATTTTCATAATAAAATAAATGGCATAACTACTTCTTTGAGTGCAGATATTCCAAGGTTGCCTACCCCAAGTGGGATCAAACCCATTTGAAGATATCCAGATGAATAAGGCAGAGAAATATGAGAAGCAAAGCAGAAGCCCAGTGAGCTTCTAATTGCCAGGAGGTTCCTATCAGGATCAGTTAGGGCATGATTTAGGATAACGGAGCATGATCAGCCTCATTATACTGAAGAGGAAGGCACAGGAGATGCCAGATACCCAACCTACCAGGCAACCTGGCCACCTTTACTGGGTTGTATGTGGAAACCCATACTCAGTCCTAACAGCCCCCTCACAGTAGATCACTTCATTCACAAAATTGGCATGACAATTATAACTGACTTTTCAAGTGGGAGACGTTTATTAAAAAGAATAGATTGTGCTCCTTGCTTTCACTGTTTAAAGAAAGCAAGATGCTGCTCTCCGTGGACTTTGAAAAGCAAGTGTCACTCCTGACAGCTGCCACAAGATATCAAGGGTGGAGTGCAGTCACTGGACAACTTGTTTATCTTCAGAATCTTTAGGAAGTCACAGGTCTCTTTGAGGTTAGGACACTGATTGATGTCGTGGTATTTTCTGAGAACCAGAGTAGAGCAGGATGTAGAATAACTCTGGAGTCCAAGCTTTTTAGAAAATTGACATTGTCTTCATGTTGGGGGAAAAGGCAAAAGTTTTCTACCTCTTTTAAAGTTAAAACAAGAGTCTTCCTTCTTATTTCCCTGGGGTTGCCAAACTACCGCATATGGCCTGAACATTAAGAGTTTATTTTTATTTTTACATTTTTATGTGTAACATGTAAAGAGCTATTAACCATTCAGTAAGAACAGCTGTGTGATTCTGCCTTTGGCCTGCAAAGCCTAGAAGACTCTGGTCTTTTGTAGAAGATGTTTGCCAATCCCTGTGTTAGGCCCTCCCAAGATATCTGTGTCAGGCTGCAGGACACGCCCGTGGCTCTCCGATTTCCCCACTTGAGTTTCCTATTCACCTACAAGAGACCTACAGTGGCTTCTGAATGAGAAAGGATCATGTTCGGTAAGTCTGTGTGCCTGAGAATGAGAAAAGATGAGAGGAGAGTCGGGTAACTCACAGCTAAATTTTAGGTGCGATACAGCAATGGGTAGTACAAGGATGGGGCAACAGATGAGATGTGAGAAGCCAAACTCTCCCTGACCCAGCAGGCCAGACAGTGGAGGCTGTGAGCTTAGCAGAGGAAAAGATGGTGAATGGTCTTCCATGCAGCAGGGAGAGTGGAGGGCTGAAGGGGAGCTTTTTAAAGAAAAGGTGGATGGACTCAGAGAGACCTAGATACCGCTTGACTTTGTTAGAGATACTTGGAGAATATAGATTATACTTAAAAATAGCAAAGCTGTACAGGTCAGGCTTTGGCTCAGGGGAGAGGAAAGAGAAGGGCAATGTCAGAGATCAACAGCCTTAGAAACAAATGCTTTCCAGGCAGCTGAAAGGCATGATCAGAGAATAAGAAATGAAGCAGAGAGCTGCAAAGGGTAGAAACTTCTGAAAGAGAAGAACTGGGGGAAAATGGAGATGGGCCGGTAAAATCAGAGCACCCAGCAAGACATTAGGCGATGGGGGTTGCAGGTGCATACTACAGGGGCTTAACAAAAAAGAATTCATTTCAATAATAATAAGAATAAGTCATTTTGAAATCTTTCAAACCCACAAGAAAGCCCCTGCTCCATCTTTTTAAAATCAATATACATATTCACGTCTCTTTTGCCAAAGGATACAAAATAATGTTGCAGACATCACAAGTTATCCCTAAATACATAAGCACACCTGTCAAGAATTAGGACAGTTTTTATGCAACCAAAGCTCATGACTGCACCTGAGAAAAAGTTACTAACTCAATAATATGATCAACACAGAGTCCAAACTCACATTTCTCCAACTATCACTAAATGTCTTTCTGGCTGGGTTTTCCCCCGCTCTCAGGTCAGGATTGGATCAAGGCTCACAAATATCATTTGGCAGTTACGTCTTATTATTCTTCCTTGATCTAGAAGAGGCCTCTGTTTTATTTATTTTTTTAAAGACTAGGCTTATTGAGGTATAATTCACATAATTATAAAATATTTAAAAGTTACGGACTTCCGGCAAGAAGGCGACGGGGCAGCCTGGTCTATGAAACCCTCTGCAAAGGAGAACGCAGAGGGTCTCTGGCTCTCTCCTCAGGGGCGGCGGACCCCAACGTAGGCAGCCTGCTCTTCACACGGAGCTTGGCCCATCGCCACCGCTGGGGTATTGCAGCGGTCAGGACAGCCACTGCAGCTGCAGACACAGTGGCCGCCGTGGTCTCCGTGGTGGCCATAGTGCATTGCGCCACCCGTGCCTGAGGCGATCCACGACTTCAGTCCTTGAAGCCCCTGCAGGCAAGATCTGCTGGGATTGCTGCCACCTCTGCTGCCACCGTGACGTCCTGCTGGCCATGGGTCTCCTCCCGTGTGCCCTGAAGCAGGCTTCCGTCTCCGGCCTCTGCCCCACTCCCGGCCCGCTCCACCCCTTCTGGGGCGAGCAGCTGAGATAGCACCACCTGCTGGCGATTCGAGGTAACAACACCGAAACGGGAGAAATAAGCTGGAAAAACAGACACAGGCCAGATTTGAGTAGTGAATGGAGGGTGATCTGAACTGTCCTTCACAGCAGGCCAGGGGCAACTGACCCCAACTGCGAACTAATTTACCAGCTTGAAAAGAAAGCTAGAAATCAGAGCTGAAAGGACATTGAACTTAAATGAAAAGTCTCAGAGTGTGCTCGATTTGTTCTGTTAGTTTAAAGACTTGATTCTATTCCTATTGTTTTGTTCCTTCCCCCCCTTCCTTTTCTAATCTTTTCTCCTCTCTGTAAACCATATCATTGTATAGAGGAACAGCACACCAATAAGGCGGTTGGTTAGTTTGTATGTTGGCATCATTGTATGTTTTATTTTTTTGTATGGGAGTTGGTTAGTCTGTAGCCATGGTCTATTGTTTTAATCTGTTTCAGTATAGGTCTCTCTCTACATTTGTTGGTACACTCGTCTGTTTCCCCCCTTACTCCTCTTTCTCTCCACCTCTCTCTTCCCCCCACTGTCTGCTCCATTCTCTTCCCTCTGCAAACCACATTTTATTTCAGGGAGTAAACCTACAGCCCCACTGCATGGATAGATTCCAAGGCTGTGGGAAGTGGGACTCAGATTATACATACACCTGTCGGCAAATACCAGGACCTACAGATAGATTTTGAATCACAGCTCCCCCCTTAAGTAAATCTCAAAACTGCAAAAATGACCACCCACAACCTACAGTGTAATCCCAGAATTGAACAAAGTAAGAGGATATGCATAAAGAATAGGAGATTGAACAAATGGAAGTAAAACCAATCCCTCTACCCCTGAATAACAGAAAAAGAAGACGGTGACGTGGAGGGGAGGAAAAAGTAGGGAGAGGGAACAAAACCACGCAAATGAAGAAAAACCAAAAGAAGAATATAGGTCTCACACAGACCTCTGGGAGATCAAACACTGAGAAAACAGATTCTGGAACACAAACAATGAAGAGCCCCCCAGAATGACTGGTCACATGCAACAAACCCAGACATCAAGACATTAATAGAGATAATTAAAAAATTTGAGGAGAGACAAGAGGAAAATAGGAAGGAGCTGATGTCAGAAATAACAGCAGTAAAGAATACTGTGATGGAAATAAATAACAAACTAAGAAGTATGGAAAGCAGAATTAGCCAAGCAGAAGAAAGACTCTCAGAGCTCGAAGACCAAAACACAGAACTAACCCAAACTGTCAAATGCATAGAAAAGAAGCTCAAAGAGCAGAACAAAACCTGCAAGAGATGAATGATCGCTTCAAGAGATCAAACCTAAGAGTAATTGGCCTTCCTGAGGCAGAGAGAGAAACAGAGGCCACTCTAGAACAAACATTTCATGAAATCATTCAAGAAAACCTCCCTCATCTCATCAAGGATGAACAAATTCAAACACAAGAGATTCAGAGAACCCCTGCAAGACAACAAATGAGAAGACCAACTCCCAGACATATAATAATTCACCTAAACAAAGTAGGTATAAAAGAAAAAATCCTAAAGGCAGCAAGAGAAAAAGGTCAGACTACATACCAGGAAGACCAATTAGAATAGCAGCAGATTTATCTACAGAAACCCTCCAGGCTAGGAGAGCTTGGAGCCCTATCTTCAAAGTTCTAAAAAATAAACAATTTCAACCGAGAATAACCTACCCAGGCAAGCTAAGCTTCATCACTGAGGGAGAATTGATATCTTTCCCAGATATCCAATCCCTAAGAACCTACGCTGCCACAAGACTACCTCTACAAGAAACACTTAAGAAAGTATTGAACACAGAAGAAAAGGAAAAAAGAACAACAATATTCTTCACAAGAGTACAGGCAAAAGGTTAAAAACACACATGATCCAACTCTAAAACCAAAAGAAAGACAACACACAAACAGGAAGAACAACAAATCTGTAAGAACATTATGATAGGGATCAACTCTAACATTTCAATAATTAGTTTGAATGTGAACAGACTAAATGCACCACTGAAAAGACATAGAATGGCAAAATGGATAAAATATCACCAGGCAACAATCTATTGCCTTCAAGAGACTCACCTCACTAGAAAGGACACTCATAGACTCAAAGTAAGAGGATGGGAAACAAATTTTCAGGCGAATGGAACACAAAAGAAAGGAGGAGTTGCGATCTTAATCTCAGACAAAATACCCTTTAAGCTATCAAAATTTAAAAAGATACAGAGGTCACTACATAATGATAAAAGGTTCAATCCATCAACAAGAAATATCCATCCTAAACATATATGCACTGAACATAGGAGCACCTATGTTCATAAAGCAGCTCCTAGGTAAACTAAAAAAAGATATCGACTCCAATACCATCATAACTGGGGACTTCAATACCCCACTCACAACCCTAGACAGATCATCAGGACAAAAAATCAGCAATGAGATCCAAAACCTCAATGTGACTCTTGATCAAATGGACTTAACTGACACCTACAGAACCCTCCATTCAAAGACCACAGAATACATATTCTACTCATCACCACATGGAACATACTCTAAGATCGATCACATACTTGGCCATAAATCAAGCATAAGCAAATTTAAAAGGACTGAAATTTTACCATGCACCTTTTCGGACCACAGTGGAATAAAAATAATCATTAACACCAACAAGGTCCCCCCCAAAACCCACAAAGACATGGACACTGAACAGCATGATGCTAAACAACTCCTGGGTCAATGATGAAATCAAAACAGAGATTAAAAGATACCTGGAAACAAATGAAAATGAAGAAACATGTTACCAAAATCTCTGGGACGCCATGAAAGTTGTAGTAAGAGGGGAATTTATATCCCTACAAATACACATGAAGAAAATGGAAGGATCACAAATTAACAGCCTAACAAGCCACCTAAAAAAGCTGAAAAAGCAAGGCCACAAAAACACTAATTCCAGCAGGAGAATCCAGATCACCAAAATAAAAGCCCAAATCCAGGATATAGAGGACAGAAAGATAATATAAAAAAAAAATCAATGAAACAAAAAACTGGTTCTTTGAAAGGATAAACAAGATCGATGGTCCCCTAGCTAGATTGACCAAGAAAAAGAGAGAAAAAGTTCAAATAAACACAATCAGAAACACAAAAGATGAAGTCACATCTGATCCTGAAGAAATACAAAAGACTATTAGAGACTACTATGTACACTTGTATGGAAACAAACTTGAAAACCTTTCAGAAATGGAGGACTTTCTGTCATCACACAACCTGCCCAGGTTGAAACAAGAAGAAATTGAGACCCTAAATAGACCAATAACACTCAAGGAAATTGACTATGTAATAAGAAAACTACCTACAAAAAAAAAAGCCCTGGACCAGGTGGCTTTCCAGCAGAATTCTACAAGACATTTAAGGGGGAGTTTATACCAATCCTACTGAAGGTATTCCAGGCAATTGAGAAAGACAGAACTCTCCCCAAATCATTTTACAAAGCTAACATAGCATTGATAACCAAGCCAGGTAAATACACAACAAAGAAAGAGAACTACAGGCCAATATCTTTGATGAAAATAGATGCTAAAATTCTCAACAAGATCCTAGCAAACCGGATTCAATAACACATCTCAAAAATCATCCATCATGACCAAGTAGGCTTCATCCCTGGGATGCAAGGCTGGTTCAACATTCATAAAACCATGAATGTAATTAAATACATCAACAGATATCAAAACAAAAACCACATGATTATATCTGTAGATGCAGAAAAAGCTTTTGATAAAATCCAGCACCCCTTCTTGATAAAAACCCTCGAACATCTAGGCATATGGGGAACATACCTCAAAATAGTAAAAGCCATCTACAAGAAT
>NW_007251379.1:620293-621446 GCF_000164805.1 Carlito syrichta | reverse complement strand
CGAAATATCCATCCTAAACATATAAGCACCCAACATAGGAGCACCAACTTTCATAAAGCAGCTCCTAGGTAAACTAAAAAAAGATATTGACTCCAATACCATCATAGCTGGGGACTTTAATACCCCACTCACAACCCTAGACAGATCATCAGGACAAAAAATCAGCAACGAGATCCGAAACCTCAATGTGATTCTTGATCAAATGGACTTAATTGATACCTACAGAACCCTCCATCCAAAGACCACAGAATACACATTCTACTCATCACCGCATGGAATGTACTCTAAGATCGACCACATACTTGGTCATAAATCAAGCATAAGCAAATTTAAAAGGACTGAAATTTTACCATGCACCTTCTTGGACCACAGTGGAATAAAAATAATCTTTAACATCAACAAAGTCCCCCCAGAACCCACAAAGACATGGACACTAAAAAGCATGATGCTAAACACTCCTGGATCAATGATGAAATCAAAATAGACATTAAAAGATACCTGGAAACAAATGAAAATGAAGAAACATCTTACCAAAATCTCTGGGACGCCATGAAAGCTGTAGTAAGAGAGGAATTTATATCCCTACAAACGCACATGAAGAAAATGGAAAGATCACAAATTAACAGCCTAAGAAGCCACCTAAAAGCTGGAAAAGCAAGACCCAAAAACCCTAATTTCAGCAGAAGAATCCAGATCACCAAAATAAAAGCCCAAATCCAGAACATAGAAGACAAACAGATAATACAAAAAAATCAATGAAACAAAAAGCTGGTTCTTCAAAAGGATAAACAAGATTGATGATCCCCTAGTTAGACTGACCAAGAAAAGAGAGAAGAAGCCCAAATAAACAATCAGAAACACAAAAGATGGGGTGAGGCTCGGTGGCTCAGCCTGTAATCCCGTGCTTTGGGAGGCTGAGGTGAGTGGATTGCATGAACCCGCAGGTTCGAGACCCACCTGGGCAACTTGGTGAGACCTCATCTCTACAACAAGTCAAAAATTAACCGGGCGTGGTAGCACGCACCTGTAGTTCCAGCTTCTTGGAAGGCAGAGGTGGAAGGATCGCTGGAGGCCAGCAGGTTGAGGCTGCAGTGGCCAGGAGTGGCCACTGCACTCCAGTCTGGGTGACAGAGTGAGACTCCAACTCAAAAAA
>NW_007251379.1:619465-620273 GCF_000164805.1 Carlito syrichta | reverse complement strand
GAAGTCACATCTGATCCTGAAGAAATACAAAAGATCATTAGAGACTACTATGCACACTTGTATGGAAACAAACTTGAAAACCTAAAGGAAATGGAGGACTTTCTGTCATCACACAACCTGCCTAGGTTGAAACAAGAAGAAATTGAGACCCTAAATAGACCAACAACAATCAAGGAAATTGAATACATAATAACAAAACTACCTACAAAAAAAAGCCCTGGACCAGATGGCTTGCCAGCAGAATTCTGCAAGACATTTAAGGAGGAGCTTATACCAATCTTACTGAAGGTATTCCAGGTGACTGAGAAAGACGGAACTCTCCCCAAATCATTTTACGAAGCTAACATCACATTGATACCCAAGCCAGGTAAAGACCCAACAAAGAAAGAGAACTACAGGTCAATATCTTTGTTGAACATAGATGCTAAAATTCTCAACAAGATCCTAGCAAACCGAATTCAACAACACATCTCAAAAATCATCCATCATGACCAAGTAGGCTTCATCCCTGGGATGCAAGGCTGGTTCAACATTCATAAAACCATAAATGTAATTAAATACATCAACAGATGTCAAAACAAAAACCACATGATTATATCATTAGATGCAGAAAAAGCTTTTGATAAAATCTAGTATCCCTTTTCGATAAAAACCCTCGAACAGCTAGGCATACGGGGAACATACCTCAAAATAGTAAAGCCATCTACAAGAAACCCACAGCCAGCATAATCCTAAACGGACAAAAACTGGAACCATTTCCCCTGAAAACTGAAGCAAGACAAGGATGCCCACTCTCACCCCTCCTGTT